>NW_026267375.1:159788-160977 GCF_000697945.3 Frankliniella occidentalis | reverse complement strand
CAGAAGGAAATAGTACGCCTTACTGATGAAAAGCTCCGAATCGAGACTTGGATATCGTTACTCGAGACGTGTGTGGGGTGTATCCGAAAGTCGGATAGTAAGTGAACTATTAAATTTCACTTGGTAGTGGGTGTCCAGGCTAAGACATGACAGTACTTTGGGTTGCCTATGCACTGGCTGGAGGGGCTGCGGGCGCGGGGCTCTGGCGGGGGAGTGGTGGGGGATCTGCCACTCCACCGCCACCCACCCCGCGCCTGCAGCCCCTCCAGCCAGTGCATAGGCAACCCAAAGTACTGTCATGTCTTAGCCTGGACACCCAGTATTAGCATATTCAGATGCGTCTAAGATAACACTGGTTTGACCAATCTAAACAGGAGACAGAGAGGAAACCCTGGCAGCTTCCACTCCCCCCAGAGTCCACATCACAGCGCCGACCCCTGAGGTGTCGCGAACGTCAGCGGCCGGGTCGTGGCGGCCAAAGCGGCCACCCTCTGGCCCCAAGCTCCCAATGACGAAAAAAAACAAAAACAGGTGTGCAATTTGAGGCGGCGTGTGTCTGTGCTGTGCACACCTGCAGTAATAATCCAGTGCGGCACGGCCACCTCGAAGTCACACCGCATAGTGCCATCACGGGGTTAACGTTCTACAGCGATCAGTCCCGGGGAGAGCAGAGCAGTTCACGGGCCAGCATGCCGCCCACACCCGCACCAGCGCGCCCAGGTGCCGGACCTCGCAGGCTCGCGGTGCCTCAATGTCCGGGCTGCGCGTCACGTCTGCACGAGCGCTGACCCCGTGTGGACCTGTGCGCCGAGCCCCCTGCCCACCACATAAATGCTGCTTGTCTCCAACGGCTGACGCCCTCCCATGCCTTTCCCTCCTACGTGACCTCACTTCACTTATTGACCGTAGGCCACCAAAGACCTCTGGTATTCGTAAGTCCGTCACCGCACTACTTGCGCACCTAACGGCGTCAAGACAAGGCAGTCCCGGCCCCTCGCTGTTGCTTGTCGCCTTACTGGCTTTCTGGCGGTCTCGGCGTTCCTCGTGGGGGTCGACGGAGATGAGGATCCCTTTCGTGCTGCTCTACCACTCCGTCCGGTCCTGGGCCACTTATTTCCAGTTGCCGATGCCGAGGGTGGCCGCGTCCTTCGCTGCTTGGTCGAGGAAGCGCCGGTGAACCAGAGCCCTG
>NW_026267375.1:152813-155351 GCF_000697945.3 Frankliniella occidentalis | reverse complement strand
CGATTGAAGGTCCTCTTCATCGAACGCCGCTCAGGGAGATGAAATAGAGCACCCTGCGGGATCTGAAGATACGGAAAATACAGATTACAACAATGTCGGCCAGTCGTAGCAAACGCGAGCGGTATACGTCTTACCTCAGGCATCCCCTCGCGTAGTATCTGAGCAGGGGGAGCATTTGGATGTTCTGCAGCTTTCCGCTTCAGCTGGTTGTAGGCGCCAACAGCCTCGGCCTCCTCGGGAGCGGGAAGATGTGAAGGGTGATCCACAAACTTGAAAATATCTACGGTGTCCGAATTTTCTGCATGGCAAAATAATGTAAGTTAATACTTCTGAATGACCAATTTTGAACTGTGTGGACGCTTGTACGTCTAGCGTTCACTCACCTTGGGGGCTGCTGGTGATTGCTCTTTTCTTGCACGCAGGTTTTTTGCGGCAAATCCAATAAGTACGGCTTCCATCTTTGTTCTCACCGTGCTTATTATACAAGTAACCATTATATGATAGGATGTATCCTCCACGTTCACTCCGGAGTAATTTTCCTTGTTCACCCATGCCCGTGAAGTCCGCGTGTAAGTGTGATGTGTTTCCCCGGAGCGCCAGGCTATTGTTGATGCTCGGCCATACTCCGCTACAAGGCTGTTGATACTCCTCGGCTATTAAGAATTTCGAATACGTCGATACTCCGCGCTAGTGTTGGCTTTAAAATTTAAAAAAAGGGTTGGGTGAATACATGGGTTCGAATTTTCTCAGGGTGAATTGATTGGGTTCAAATTTTCCGAGGGTGAATGGACGTGGGTTCGGATTTGGAGGGGGTGAATTGTCGTGTAATCGGCGACTCGGCTCGCTCGGCATCTGGCCACACTGCTGGCGGCCGGAGCGGCATCACTCAAGGCACCAGCTTCGTCTCGTGCACTTGCTCTCCAGTCGCAGTTCATCGGTCGGTGCTCCGCGGTTCAAAACAGTCTTTTTAAAGACTCGTCTTTCGAGACTCCCCCCAGTCTTTTTCAAGACTTCCTTCAACAAAAACACTCTTGCCTTTTTCAAGGCACCTTCAACAAAGACTTAGTCTTTTTCAAGACTACCTTTCAACAAAGACACACCTGCCTTTTACAAGGCAATGGATTCCTTGCTCAAGGAGATCCTTCTGGAGTGGTCGGAGGGCTGCTTCTATGAGCAACCGCTCATGGTGGAGGCCTACCAGGAGATGATCATGGCTCTTGGTGATGCCTCGCCGGAGGACTTGGAGGACCCACGCCTCCTGAAGGCCGGGTACGCTGCCTACCTGAGGGAGAGGGGAGGTGGTGACCGCCAGGCCGCCGCCACCTACAAGATGGCTTTGGCCCTGGTGGGTGCAGGGTCAGTGCGTCCACCCCGCCCTGCTGCACCTGAGGTACAGCCCCAGGCTGGTCCAGTCACACCACCCCACCCCGCCACTCCTCCACCCGGCCCCTCTGCAGCGCCACGCCCTGCCACTCCTCCAGCCACACCACCCCGTCCCGTCACGCCACCGGCGGGTCCCTCTCGCCTTGCCACCCCACCGGCCGGCCCCTCCGCCCCCCGCTCACCTCAGCCAGGGCCATCCAAACGCTCACTGGATGAGGATGACGAGGAGGAGGTGGAACCGACCGTGGAGGTGTTGGAGACACGGGATCGGAAACTCACACGTTTCAAAAACGTCACTTTTCGCGAGGAGCGAATGCATATCACGGGGCTTGGTGGGTCTTTGCCTACGGGTGAGCACATGGAGTCCCTGTTTGACTCCGTGCTGCAGCGACAGCGTGATGCTGTAGGTGCCGCTGATGCTTACAGGGCCATTGTAGAGATTTCCAGTGGGGAAAATGTGGATAACCCCGTCTGGCTTAACCTACGTCGGACCGATCAACTTTCGGGACGCGTGGTGCTTGATAAGCTTGAGCGAATTTTGAATTCAAACCAAGCTTTTCTTGTGGGCGGCGAGTTGAAATTCAACTACATACAAGTACCTATGCCTCGTGAAGTGGGACGTAATAGAAATAACGTCGCCAACGAGACCATGGAACAATGGCTCGAGAAGAAAATTTCTGCAGCCTCGGTATTTTCTCCCGGGAATACCCAAGATGCCATGTGTCTGGCCAGGAGTGTGGTAGTGGCCCAGGCCCACGGGGGTATGGAGCGCCGTGCGTTTTACCGCTTGAAGGATCCCAAGTCAGGGATCCAGCAAACTGAGGCTGAGGGTCTCTGCACACTGGCGCAGCTCGATCCAGCCCGTCCATGTGGACTGGACGAGCTGCAGAAGGTGCAGGATGTGCTCCCCTCACACCGTCTATGTGTCTTCACAGACAAGAGAGGAGCAGAGTGCATTTTTAAGGGGCCTTATGGCGTGGGGCGAACCAACATTTACCTGGTTTTGCACAATGAGCATTTTTATGCCATTTTGTTTCCCTGCGCTGCATTTGATTACTAGGTAGATGTACGCCAGACCACGTCTCGCGTAACAGGCTTCGCGATATCTCACGAAACACTGTTACGCTGCGACGCGCCTGGCATACATCTACCTAG
>NW_026267375.1:150431-151637 GCF_000697945.3 Frankliniella occidentalis | reverse complement strand
AGAAAGGGTACATGCTGCAGAGGGTACACGAAGTCCTCCAGTACCCCGGTACCATGCAGTATGACCCCAAGACACAGACGGATGGAGTTCTGTCAGCGTATGTCCGCTGCTTCATGGCTCTCAAAATCCAGGCAAGTGGCTGGCCTGCGGATTGCGAGAGTCAGGAGCAAAAAGACAAGTACGTGGCTGACACCTTGAAGTATGACGGAGTGGTCTTGGACCCTGCCAAGATGGTCAAAAACCCGGCCCTCCGCACACTAGCCAAGTTGATGTGCAACTCTTTCTGGGGGAAGTTCGGGGAGAAGACCATGAGGCCCAAGACACACTTCGTGTACAAATATGAACACCTCCTGCGTCTGATCACAGACCGGTCAGTCACTGTGACCAGTCTGATCCCCATCAATGAGGACTGCATCCAGGTCACTTGCAAGCCAGTGGAAGACAGTGAGGAAAGTCTCCCCACTTCCTCACTCATTCACGCTGCTTTTACGACCTGCCATGGGCGGCTCCAGCTCTATAAATACCTGGATATGGTCAGGGAGCGCGCATGTTACACTGATACTGACAGTATATGCTATATCAGCCGTCCTGGGGAGCGAGACCTTCCCACGGGTACACACTTAGGTGACCTCAGCGACCAGGTGGCCGAGGACTACGGCGCTGGCTCATTTATTTTGGAGCTGGTGGCCGGGGGGCCAAAAAATTACGCCTATTCAGTGGCGGTTGGTGGAGACCCCAAAAACATCAAGTACTGCATCAAAGTACGGGGTATCTCCATCAATAGTTCTTGTGACCAGCTGGTCACATTTGAAAACTTGAAGGCGATGGTGATGGGAAGCCGTGATAAAATCACGTTACCCATCCCTCGCCAGATAGCTCGGCTTCCTACCTGGAAGATTGTGACCAGGGACACGAGCAAGAACTGGCAGGCCAAGAACACCAAGCGCCGCCGTGTTGGGCTCGAGAACACCGTCCCTCACGGCTTCAATGCCTGGGAGATTGCCGAGGAAGACGACCAGGGTCTCCTTGAGGTCATGAACTGCTTGGCTGATGCTTAAGTGCTGACTTCATGCGCAGGGGAGAAGCAGGCTGGCCCCACCGGCGCAGGGGAGATGCTGGTTAGGCCCCTATAAAAGAAACACACACATTAATTTTACCATCATTCATTGACATGGATCTCAGATTCCAACATCCCTGCACCGCTCT
>NW_026267375.1:143254-145645 GCF_000697945.3 Frankliniella occidentalis | reverse complement strand
TCTGTAAAAAATGGACATACAATCACACTAGTCTACAAGCTCTTGATTCTATGGTGTGTGGAGAATACTGCGTGCTGTATCTCGTACACAGAGCGCATGGGTATTCCCTGCACTCTTTCGTCCATAAACTATTTACATCTGACCCTATTAAAAATGACAATATTGTCCGTAAACTTTTTAAACACATGTTTGGGAAAAAACGCACCTGCGTTATCCCAGGTTCGCAAACGTGTTGCGAACGTAAAAAATAATCTCTGGCGATACTCCATGTCTTGGGAATTCCCCCTAAAAAACACTTCATAGTTCTGACTTTGACCGATAGATGGCGCTAGTGTTCTTAACTCTCGCGGCTGATATTAAACCCTCAACTAATTAGGTCCCCTTGTGAATCATATCACACCAACGAGTCACCATGGCTACACAACAACAGTCAAATGGCCTGAGTGCCGATGTTCTCTTGCAATTTCCTCTCGAAGCACAAAGTAAAGACTTTCTCCTGCACGGTTCTAAAGCAATCAGAATCGGTATAGACATCTCTACCTTTACTCCTTATGTGCTCCTTCTCGGAGATGTTAACATGTGGGGTAATAGAGCATGGATCAGGATGACAGGCGAAGAATTCGAACAAATTTATTCGGACAAGATATATGCTTTGATTAAAGAAAGTCTTGAGTCGAAAACAGCGATACCCCCTGTCCATGTTGGTGGAGTTACTCTCACAGTTAGACCAACTGCCAGAGGGGCAAATGTGTGTGTACATCGCTGCCAGTCACCCTACTCAATTTTTCTGGGTCTTACTTCTTGGAAAATGATTAAGAGGGCTAGGGGTTTGTTCATTTACACATTGGCTAGCAAAACTTGTGCTGCTAGCCTCGCCCAAGGCCCTTTCGTCAAATACATACGGCAATGCAAGGGGGTATTTGCTGAGGCAGGCTTCCATACCCCATCATCCATCAACAATATTCAAAATGATGATGAAAGGGAAGACCTCCTGATAAAATTGTTTTCAAAGGTGACAGAAAATTTTTTCTTGTCCCACCTTAAAGATGAAATAATCTGCTACCACCTCGACTTCCTCAAGGAAGCGCTATTCACTCTCATGAGGGAGTAGTTCCATAGTAGTAGTACACATTCCAGCCGCTAGATGGCGCTGGTGTTCTTAGCTCTCGCGGCTGATATTAAACCTCCCCGTAATTACCTTGGCCCTGCTGTAGTTGTCTCATCATCATCCGACACCATGTCTTCTCCTTTGGACCTCATGGTGTTTCCGATGGAGACGTGTTGTCATGAATATCCATTGACTTCGGACATGACCAAGGTGATTCGAGTTGGAGTTGATATCTCGGAGTTCATTAATTACGTTTTGCTGCTGGGGGATGCAAACTATAAGGGTAAGAGAGCTTGGATCAGATTGTCTCATGCAGAATTCCAAGAGATGTGTTCCGACAGCGTTCTGACGCAAGTGAAAAGTCATCTGGAGACAAAGACAACTATGGCTCCTGTCACCATAGGAGGTATCACACTGCGTGTGGTGGTAGCAGGGAACGGACCACGCCTCTGTGTTTACCGTAAATACACCCTCCACACAATTTTCCTATCCCTAGAGTCATGGGAAACGTTGGGTAAGGCTAAGGTGCTATTCATTGATGCACTATCACACACATCAGCCATAGCTAGTCGAGCCAGGAGATGTTATGATACTTACATGCGAAAGTGTGAGGAAAGATTTCTCAGGAAAGGGCCTTACACTTCAGCATCGCTGAAAAATCTTCAGTGTGACGAGAGAAAAAAACTGCTCTCTAAAGTGTTCAAACCGTGTTCGGAAATACCCTTTCCCTCACGGCTTTTGCAGGAAATACTCTGCTATCATCCTGATTTCCTGTTAGATCATCTTTTTGCTCTCGTCAGCAAGTAAATACTCCGTGCTAAAAAAAAGACAGTTAGCTCTCGCGGCTGATATTAATCCGTAATCTAGTTAGGTGGCTCTGTACATCACGTCACATTATTACCTCACCATGTCTCACGCATTCTGTGACTTCCAGATGCTCCGCGATGCTGGCGGAAAGCACATCATCAAGGAGTTTGCGGTGTACAATTCCGAGTGGGATATCAGTCGTACGGTGACATTCAAACCACCACACACTGCAGACCTTCTTCCACCACACATCCAAAAACACAACAGATATTTGACGTACCATATTCATGGTCTGAGGTGGGACTGCGGTGACATTCCGTATGCAGAGTGCCACGACCTGGTGCGAATGATGACGGCACACTATGATTACATTTATGTGAAGGGTGAGGAGAAGAAAACACTCCTCAGCATCATTTTGACACATGCCATAGTCATTAACATTGAAAAACTAGGCTGTCCCAAGCTTGACAAACTGC
>NW_026267375.1:140127-142928 GCF_000697945.3 Frankliniella occidentalis | reverse complement strand
ACCCCCAAAATTAGGTTAGGTTAAGTTAGAGCCCCCCAAGATGGCGACCGCGACATAGTGCCACAAGATGGCCGACCGCGACAAAGTGACACACTTACTACTGCGGTGGTGGGGGCGGGCGCGCGGAGGAGCGGAGAGCGGCTGGAGATAGAGCCAAAGCCAAGCACGACCGGCCCCAGCCAAACGGAGTTGCCAGCGGAGCGAAGCGGAGCTGGCAACCTCGTTTGGCGGAGGGGCAGGTGTGCTTGTTTACTTTGAACCAAAATTACCGGTAATGCTCGAACCCTAGGGATAACTAATATAGGATGGGCGATATGGGGGTTTGTATAAGGAGGTAAGTCGACTGGTCCTCTTTTGGGGACACTCGACATGCAACTAAAAGAGTAAAGTCCATTTACCCCCGAATTCATTTGAATTTCAATAGAGAAATGAGTTAGGTTGACTTGACTCTTTTTGAAGGCATTTTTTTCATGGTGCTTATTTGACTTAACCCCTTTTGCATACACAAAATATATTCAAATGACAGCGGACTAAAAATATACGATAATATGTCAGAGTAACTTTTAACTTGGAAATAAAAGTGAGATCCATGCATACATTTCTTTCCACTTCACACACTGTCCTCTGCTTGATATAGGACTTATCTCATTTTGTACTTGGCGGCATAAGAGTTAAGTTGACATACCTCCTTTTGCATCTCATGCATAGAAAATTAAGTCGACTTAATCCCTTTTGCCATTTTTCCAATGACTTAACTCTAAATTCTGAACATGTGAAAAGAGTTAAGATGACAAGTCTCCGTATTTCACATTCGTGGAAAGAGTTAAGTCTGATATCTCCATGAAGGAGCACGATAATGGAAAACTGCAAAGTGCCAGTAATATCCTTGATAGAAGTGCATTCTATCTGCATCATAACATTACTGGAATGTTATGTGGAAATAGTTTTTTTGATTTCATGAAAAGTACAGCTTTTGGACTTATCCCCTTCTTCCGCTTCGCCATTCATTTTACGATTGAACGCCTCCTCTTACGTCTTTATGTGCAACGTTGTCATTTTCAGTTTCACAGTATTGTCGTCGTAAAAACCACTCTAGCGCCCTAACGGTGCAAGATAGAGTCATACGGACAATATTTTAGCTGAAACGAATCATCTTTTTCACGAGTTACCCCCTAGAAGACCATAATAACAAGGTAGATGTACGCCAGACCACGTCTCGCGTAACAGGCTTCGCGATATCTCACGAAACACTGTTACGCTGCGACGCGCCTGGCGCACATATAGCTAGGCCTGCGGCGCTGACCCCCGAGTCGGGTAGTGGAAAAATGTACACAAAGGCACGGGCCTACGGCCCGTTAGCGGCCTATCACCTCGACTAAGCATGCATTCTTGCACATTTTTTCGCTAATTTTCGTCAAAAATACCCTCTTTGAGCTAGAGCAAAACGAACGAAATTTTCGCCCGAAGGGCTCTACTTTGATGGGTTACCCCTAAGAAATCATAAAAAAATATTTTTAAAAAACGTCATTTTTGGGACCTGTTGTTTTTGATTTTTTAAAAATCCAGTTTTTGAGCTAGAATGCTCATCTTCGAACTCGACCTGTCTTTTTTAGGTAGAAAACGACCCTGAAAATCCTAGGTCGCTCGCTCAATCCGTTCTCGAGTTATCGTGCGGACAGACAGACGTGCAGACAGACAGACAGACAGACAGAAAAAGTTTGTTCCGACCAGACGGAGTAATAGGCTTCACTAATCGCTCAGCCAAAAATATTTCTACTTCCTACTTTTTGAAACAAGCCCTATTTCTTGGTCACCCCTTTCACCCCCTTAGGGGTAGTTGATAGGATTTGCCGTAGGCATTTCGTTTTCAGGGAGTGAACCTTAACCCTTTAAGTCATATGTCATACCCAAATGACATTCACTTTGAAATCCCCTTTACGGCGCATTTTTCCCCGTAAATGATTTTTTGGAGCACGAACGCGTTCCTCGCCAGGCGCGCAACGATTTGAACTCCCCGCCGGAACTTCTGGCCCCACCCAGTGCTGCCTATTTCCTGCCAAAAGTCACTAAATCGCACACCGCGTGCACGCGATCAGTTTGATGCGTTTCATGGGCTGGGAAAAGATCGAAAATACGTGCATGAGACAGGAAATGAAAGTTAAAGGCCTAAGGAACAAAATTGTGTTGCATACATATGTGTGTGATATGCTTGGTGGCGCCCAGGGCTCAGCTTACAATGAATGTCCTTTGTATAGGACATGTGACTCGAGGGTTCCCGAAACTGCCCAAAATTCTCAGCTTCAATAATGACCGCGTTAAGCAACATAATTAGCCAAAATAAGTGGTTGTTGTGTTTGATATCATCAAATACGATTCAAAAACTGCCCGCCGATCGCTTTCACTTCAATTGTTTCGCGGGCGTCAAACGCGTCATCGTGACTGAACGAAGCTCTGTCGGCGCCGATGCGCCGGTAAGTTAGTTGATCCTCACTGCGGATCTATCCTATTTATGTCACCCCGAGTCTGCCCAAGTGATATGTACCTAAAATACTATGATATTGTGGGATCGCCCGTTCTTTTAAACCCCCGGGTGTCGTGGGAAAGCGGGAAAATGAATGTACTATAGGAATGACATTGTGAGTCCCGAGTCTTGGGTTGAGCTTTCTCTGAATTCTTGTCAGAGAGGTGTTTAATCGCACCCCAAGACACCCCCAAAATTAGGTACGGGGTTAGGCACCCCCAAGACACCCCCAAAATTAGGTACGGGGTTAGGCACCCCCAAGGTACCCCCAAAATTAGGT
>NW_026267375.1:133212-135091 GCF_000697945.3 Frankliniella occidentalis | reverse complement strand
CATCAACCAGCAGGCCTGCTTGTTTGAAA
Organism: Frankliniella occidentalis; assembly: GCF_000697945.3. Lineage (NCBI taxonomy): Eukaryota > Metazoa > Arthropoda > Insecta > Thysanoptera > Thripidae > Frankliniella > Frankliniella occidentalis. Next base: position 135,062 of record NW_026267375.1, on the reverse strand, counting down.
CGACGAAAAAAGACTTCTATTTTTTCTTGTATTCCAACTTTAAATTACGAAATGTTACCTCACATCAATCTGCACAGAACGAACTCACACATCTGTCTGTAAACTGACCTCTTCATAATATTTTGATAAGCGGACCCCTACGAATCATTTTCGTACACTAACATTCCACAAGTTACAGACATCTGCATTCCTTACTCGACATAGCGCCCATGGTGTATCTCTGTGAATGTGCTGCCCACTCACAAGCGCCACCCGACCGTCACTGTCTTATAGGCGCCTGGTGGTAGCAGGAACAGGACGTCAAATCATGCTCGCGCGGGCGGGGCACGTTCTCGTGACGGACAGTAGCCGTATCAGTAGAAACGGTAATTAAAGCTGCTACGCGAGTAAAACTGCCGCCCGACACAAAATCCTCACAGTCAACTCTGAGAATCTGTAAGAAAACTGTCCCATCATTTTTGGACATACAAGAAATAAACAAAAAAAAGCCTGAGCATAATGTCGTAACTCACAGGCTCTTTAAGTGTGGTTTATCGCGAACAATACGCGAACTAACCTTACATTTGTAACCAACGTATGTTGACGGGTCTAAAATAACCCTTTTTAACTACAATACTATGCAACGTTGGTATATTTAAGTAGTCATAATGTGTAAGCGGAGCGGCGGAAACGGAACCGGCCACTTCACCGCTGGTCGCATCTCTGCTGCTGTAGCGCGGGGGAGAGGGGCGGCGCAGAGTCTACTGCGCATGCGCAGTTCGCAGGCTGAGACGGATCCAGCCGCCGCTCGGCCGTTCCGTTTCCGCTGCTTCGCTTACCCGAAATACCCTCTTTAGAGGTGTCCCATTTGTCCCCGACCTGACCCTAGTGGAGACTAGCTATATGAACGCCAGACCACGTCTCGCGTAACAGGCTTCGCGATAGGGATCATCCATAAAGTACGTCCGCTGTTTTTCGCCCCCTACATACCTCCCCCTACCCCCCTGTCCACCACTGTCCGTTTATGAAGACCCCCCCCACCCTTTCAGACGTCCATTTCCACCTAGGCTACGAATAATTCACAATATCAGTTTCTTTATGTGGTGACAAAGAATATGTTTTCGAAGGGGAATTGGTCTACTGGTACAATGGGAGCAAAGAATGTGAAAACAATTGAGAAAACAGCACAATTTTTGCCTAATTTCTCGGTTTTTGTACAGTTAAAATCGGACATCGGACGTCCGGACAACCTATTACCCCCCCCCTCTCCATCAGCATCCGTTTTCGGTGACCCCCCCTCCCCCCTTCGACGACGTACGTACTTTTTGGATGGTCCCATATCTCACGAAACACTGTAACGCTGCGACGCGCCTGGCGCACGTAAAGCTAGGCCTGCGGCGCTGACACCCGAGACGAGTTAAGGAGAGGGTATACGAACCATTTGTCGGGGTCTTATTACTCTCAAATTTGGGACAGGAAACTAGGGTAGGTGATACATAGATGGGACGGTTAAGCACGCACTTTTGTTTGACGCAGCGCTGTGCGTCTCTCAATTGAAGATGAGACGTACCTAGAGGCTCATGGGCTAGTTGAAGGTTCGAACTAAAGTGTACCACTCTAGGTTGCCTAAGAATGAGTGATTTTAGCGGTTAGAAGAACAAGAAGAAGTTCCAAGATGGCCGCCACGGACCACAACAAACATTCAACTGTTTTCCCGAAGCGGCTGCGAGATTGCCCAAACAACCCGACTTGTGCACTAGCCCTCCAGTATGGCGGATTCAGCGTTGCGCGCCGCACTCCGCACTCCGCTCAGCTGCACTGCACAGCACACAACGTTTCCGCACAACGCAGCACAAGTTGTTTTCTGAGGG
>NW_026267375.1:131014-132117 GCF_000697945.3 Frankliniella occidentalis | reverse complement strand
TTTTGTGTATAGAGGTGTTCAACTTTAAAGTTCTTCATTCCCCTCAAAAACACTTGTGCTTAGCCATGGTGTAGTTGAGTGAGTAAGCTGTGATGCGACGCGCACCGCCGAATCCGCCATACTGGAGGGTTAGTGCACAAGTCGGGTTGTTCTGGCAATCTCGCGAAGCGGCTGCTAGCAGACGCCCGTTTTCGCGCCTATTTGAGTCAAATTTGGTATCATTTTTAACGGAAGAAAGAGGGGAACGTATAAAATAGCATTTGAACATACGTGACGAATTTTTTAGGTTCGTAAATGTGATATGGTGTAAGTTTGTTAAAATTGTGAACATGAACTTTTATTTTCATAGATTAACACTAAGTAGCATTCTTAAAAGTCCGATATGGTTTTCATCTTGTCCTTCACGTTTTTCTGATTTTAACAAAACCAAGTTTGACTCCAACAGACGCGATTTAACATTAGATAGGTTATCGGGGCTCCCGAGCGCGAGCGGCTGCTCGGGAAAACAGTTGAATGTTTGTTGTGGTCCGTGGCGGCCAACTTGGAAATTCTTCTTGTTCTTCTAACCGCTAAAATTACTCATTGAACGCCTTACTCCCTTTCGGCAGGGTTGGGCACGCTACTTTCAAAATGTAACGATTAACGCTATCGTTACTTCGGACGAAAAGTAATCGCTATCGCTATCGTTACTGACCGTCAGAATTGTAACGCGCTATCGCTAACTCGTAACGTGTAGCGGCGTTATCGCTACTTTTAGTTTAAGCAGTCCCTTATGTCAATAAACAATGTGGCTTGCTCGTTTATACTGATTTCCTGGAAAATGGGGTTAACAGCATGTTCGAATAACGGCAAATTTAACTTACTAGTCAAGTAATTCTTGTAATTTTAGTTACATATACATATACAAATATACTAGCTATATGTACGCCAGACCACGTCTCGCGTAACAGGCTTCGCGATATCTCACGAAACACTGTTGCGCTGCGACGCGCCTGGCGCACATATAGCTAGGCCTGCGGCGCTGACCCCCGAGACGAGTTAAGGAGAGGGTATTGGGGAACAGGGCCTTCCGGGGCCAAAATTTGACATACTCGAACCATTTG
>NW_026267375.1:129150-130964 GCF_000697945.3 Frankliniella occidentalis | reverse complement strand
TGAGGTAAAATAATTTTAGTGCTGTGCATGCACTTACAACATGGGAAAACTTTCCGATAAAATCTTTATCATAAAAAAATGTAAAAATTCTACGAATTTTCGCTGAGCGAAGCTCAGTTCAAGTCAAAGAGGAGTCAGGTGATGTCTCCGTCGCGAGTCTGTCTGTCCGTCTATTTACGTTCCCCTTTTTCTAGAAAGCGGCTTGTACGTGGTCGGAATATGAGTTTGACTAAACAACTATAATTCAAGGAAAAACAAGTGGGAGCTTTTCGTTCGAAAAGGTTTTAGTTTAAATATTTAACTTTTAAATTTGAAAAGCAGTGGCTTTTTGTTGTTACGTTGGCTAACCTGAGTGAGGGCCACCCCTGCTCCCAGCATGCCCGAACGGTGTCCGCGCCACTTCGAGACTTTCTGACTCTCTCACAAGTGATCAAGTTGTTAGATTGTCAAACAGAGTGTAATATTTTAAGTTTTAGAGTTGCGGAACTCGACCAACGAAGTTTCGCGGGTGTCCAATGAAAAGAAACGGAAGTGATATTTTGAATGGTTTACGTAAGTACGTAAGAAGGGAGAGGGAGGGGGGGAGTATTGGTTAGGGGGAAATGTGAAAAAGTAACTTATGTTACAGGTTCATCTTGACCAAAGAAATTGAAAATGTTTTATGCTCAAGGACCGTCGGAATCAAAATGGCAGAGATATTCCGCACCAAATTGGTACTTTGGTCGTTTTTGGCACTTTCTGTCGGGGACCAATAACTTTGTTATTTCGACTCTGATCGGCTTTGAGCATAACACATTTCCTTTCTAATTATGGAAACAGAATCCAAATCTTGTCTCACACTTTTAATTTTGTAGCTTTTAAAAAACTCATAATTTTCAATTTTGTTGTTTTAACAAAATGGAATGGTGTTTACTTGTAGAATGATTGGAAGTCACCGAATCTTTCATTAGCACTTGTCAAAACTTGCCCCTGTGGCTACAGAGGGAGAGGGTGCCTCAAGTTCCCTCCGTTTAAAAGGCTGCAACACTCCATTACCTGCTAACTCCTTTGAAACTTTGGCTACAGATGGAGAGGGTGTCTCAAGTTCTTTTCGTTTGAAGGGACGCAACACTCCATTATCTGCTAACTCCTTTGAAACAATAGTTTGGTCGGAAGTACAAGAACTTGCTCCTCTGGCTACAGAGGAAGAGGGTGCCTCAAGTTCGGCTGAAGGAACTGGTGTTGCCTTGGACGAAGGAGATGGAGTCACAACAACAAGAGAGTGAGCACCAGCCTTCTCAAGCATTGCTTCAGACCGTTCTCCGCCCGTTTATTAATCTCCTGCTGTATCTTTCTCTTCTTTTCCTCTTTTTGCTGTTTAATCAGAACATCTAAGGGCATCACAGACCTGTTATTGCTCAATCTCGTGCGGCTAGAAGCCGCCTGTCCCTCTAAGAAGATTTGTCTTCGCCGGCTGCAACAAAGGAAGCCGGAAACGACTAGTTAGCAGGCTAGAGTCTCGTTCGTTATCGCAATTAAGCAGACAAATCGCTCCACCAACTAAGAACGGCCATGCACCACCACCCACTGAATCAAGAAAGAGCTCTCAATCTGTCAATCCTTCCAGTGTCCGGGCCTGGTGAGGTTTCCCGTGTTGAGTCTAATTAAGCCGCAGGCTCCACTCCTGGTGGTGCCCTTCCGTCAATTCCTTTAAGTTTCAGCTTTGCAACCATACTTCCCCCGGAATTCCAAAACTTTGGTTTCCCGGAAGCTGCCCGATAAGGCATAAAAAGAACCTTTATCGGATGGCTAGTCAACATCGTTTATGGTTAGAA
>NW_026267375.1:120257-122163 GCF_000697945.3 Frankliniella occidentalis | reverse complement strand
GAAGGTGACGGTAACACCTCTCTATTTGGTGTAAATGGTGTCAACGGCCTATAGCCAGAGTCATCTCTCTCGTCCTGAAGAGGAAGACTTGAGAACAATTCATCATTTTCGTCAGTGAGATGAAAGGCACACACTGCATCCAATTGTAAATTTTCTGTCTCTAGCGAGACGCAGTTTTCAGTTGGCGAAGACATCTCTGAGGCGAAGCCGACAATACCAGCACAGAGTGCTAGGTATAGACTCACAGACTTCAGACACTCAGAGTTTAAAGCACAGTATTTTTCAAGTTTCTTTTGGCCTTTGGGTCAGCAAGCATACACTAGACAAACTCAAAGTTTTCAGCACAGACGACGAGAACGTAGAAACTTTGTACTGCACTGTATCGTTAGCGGTCAGTTCTTTTTTCGTGCAGCTCGACTAAGCAGCACGTCTAAGAGGTGCCCCAGCCCCGCATCCTCCGGTGAAGGCCGTCCACCAATGCTGCCTCCTCCCTTCTGAAAATGGACAAGGGTTAATTAGTTGCCGTTATCCAAGTTAAACAAGCTAAGTCGGTGCCCCAACCACGCACAGAACAGTAAAAGCCAACCGAATTTCATGCTTTTTCCTAAGCCTCAACTGATGTCCAGTAAGCTTGTAACTGTTCGTGCATTATTCCTCCTTTTGGCCACAGTAAACGAGATTTTGCAATGTTTCCAGCACGAACGACGAGGACGTAAGGAGAGACTCGTGCTATTATTTAGATGTTATTTTGCCTTATCAATGTGATTAAATTCTTCTGAACAATCCTGTTAGTTTAAAAGTTGTAGTTTGGACTTAAATATTGACTTTTCATCTTAACCTATCGATACAATCTGCATATTTGAAATTTGCTGTATAAAAGTTTTTTGTGTTTCAATAAAATACCTGACAATTAAAAAGAGGAAAAAGACTGGTTTTGCATGCAAAGTGACTGGTGCCCCAGCCTCGCACCCGCCTGTGAAAGCCAACCAAATCATTTGCTTCCTCCTTACAATTTAATTTTCTGCTATTTTCCTTTCTCCCTTTGTTCCAGGCAATTTAACTGAAAATACGAAATCAGATTTCAATCAGTCATATTCATTAGCCCTTACAGATGCTGTTAATTCTTCCTGCATACCAGCAATAATGCGATAGTGAAGGTATATCACACTGTCAACAGATACCTGTATCTCCTCCACGTGACCATAATCTATCATCTGACTTATAAGTCCTCTGACAGAGCGCCACTCCAATCCTAGAGTTCCAACGAGATGTTCGTAAATTCTACTAAGGGAAACACCAGTATCACCGCCATTTCTCAGGAGGCCAAGAAAATGTGATGCTTCGGACCGAAGCATCATATGCCCCATCTTTAAATCTGATCTGCAAATAGCACCAGATACTTGACTCACACTTATGATCCACTAGGACCGCTCTCTGACCGTCTGCAGCAACTAAAACAGAAAAAAAAATTAAATTCCTGTGACTAAATTTCGCCACAAATAAGACAAGCCATTAGTTCATCGCGTCTCTCAGGGCGGAGTGATATTATTTCCGTAATGACAGTTCCAAAACCAACTCTCATGCTGGAAAGGAAACCACCTTCTTTCATTAGCACTATAACGGCATCAACCTCGAACTGGGAGTATCCCTGCCGAACTAAATCCTCGATTATCTTTGACTTAGAGAAAAATTCCGATCCTTGCAAAATCTGAAAGATTTTGAAGGATACCGGAATATTGGCCATTTCCAATCGCCTCTGTTCTCTTACCGTAATACCCAACCGACTTCGCGTCTACACTCTGCGGCACCTGCGGTGTGGCACTCGGGACCTTCCGACTGTGCCGCGGACCACCCTGATCCTTAAGCTGATCGCCAATCAGCTCCAATCGCCCCTGTTCTCTGACCG
>NW_026267375.1:110006-111165 GCF_000697945.3 Frankliniella occidentalis | reverse complement strand
CACTTTATGTTGTCCAGCTGTTTTGTGTTGAGACAGGGGGATGCATGTCATGTCGCCGACCTGAATCTTCTTGCTGACATTGTCGATTGTGAGGCCACCCACATTCCCGGCCCTGTCGCAGCTCGCGACAGTCAAGCGCGCGACGACTGTGCGCATGGCAAGGTTGACAGCCACCATGTCAGAGGAATGTTCAAGGGCGTACTTTAGCCTTGGCCAGAGCCTCAGGGGAGTTGTACAGGGAATTAACGGATTTTAGGGTTTCCAAGAAATTCGGAAACTTAGCCTGGAGAAGGTCGTGGCGCTCCCTCGCAGCGCGCTGTAGCCTCGGAAGAGTTATTTCCTTGTGCAGCTGCTTCATCATGTGTTTGACACGGAGGTACTCTGGTGAACCGGGGTCAGCGGCCGCATCCAGGAGTACGTAAAGCAGCTTCCCGTAACTCATTGTGGCTGTTTTCGAGCAATCAGCAACATGCCTGCAAAGATAGGGAAGGAAAACGAGATTGATAATTAGGATAATCGCTGAGGACGGGGGTTGTGACAGGGGGTGTGGATCCAAGTACCTTAACCTTAGGAATGTCTCAAGCAAAATCCTGTTCAGTGCTGGTGTCTTCAAATCAGAAATTTCGCCTTTGTGGATCAGGAACCGAACCCAATTGCGACATAGCACTCTGTAAAACTTGGACGATCCCTCATTCACAATTTTTGATTGTTTCGTTGTTTCGTTGGGAGTGTCTGCAGAAGCTGCTGGTTTTCCGCAGTCAACTTGCCGTACTTATTTTCCAGATAGTGTCAACACTCACTTTCTCAATCGTTGCCTGTAAATACGAAAAGATTCAAAGGAACGTGTGGTGAAATTTTGAAAGTTTTAACCATCAGGACTTTGTCTCTGGATAGATATTTGTGCCAAATTTAGCAAATTTGCGATTTTAGGGGGCCCGTAGGTTGGCTTCCTTACTGGTTAAAACTTCGGCGATCACAGGGTAACTCAAGAGACGCAAAAAGAACGTGTGGTGATAATGTGGAAGTTTTAACCAGCAGTCTGGAAAGAAATGTGCTTCCAAAATAGCGAATTTTTGACTTAAGCGGCCCGTAGGTTGCTAGCCCTGGTGGTTAAAACTGGTTTTTGGTGTCCGTTGATGTTTTTGGACTTTTTGGGACC
>NW_026267375.1:107405-109956 GCF_000697945.3 Frankliniella occidentalis | reverse complement strand
TGTCAACAAAGGGGCGGCGGGAGTGGCCTCGAGCACAGTGTCTAATGTTGGCGGTACTTCATGTTAACTGAAAAACAACCCCCTGTTTAGGAATTTAATTGGCATACAAAAATTGAAGTTAATAATCCCAACTCAAAAATTACTAAGATTTGCGGCAAAAATAGTACGGAAATGGCGTAGGCAGCGTACACCGGAATATTGTACAGAACCGTTACGTTACGTCTTACGCTACGTCTTACGTTTTATGGAGACTTAACGTAAGACGTAACGTAAGACGTAACGTAAGACGTAACGTAAGACGTATGAGTGCAGATGCAGCACATATCACCCAGACACCAAGTCAGACAACAGTTTGGTTAAAACTTGGGATGGTGGTTTTCTAACAATAAATAAAATTGCTGTGTTTATTGTTGAGGATGGGAGAGTTTGTGGGTTGTTTGTTACTCACCATGGAACTGACTATCCCATTGGGTTTGCCCATCATGTTGCTCACCTCACAGGTGTTGACAGACGAGACTTTGTCATGGCAAATATTTTAAGAGTGCCTGCCATGAAGCTTGAAGTTCGTGGAAGTTGCTATGTGGTCCCTATGACAAATTGGAGGGAAATCGATTAGAGTTCCCCAAGACTGTGCTCCTCTGGCTGTCACATTTTCTTTAAGTTTAATGTTTCTAGTTTTATGAAATAGTTGACCAATGTACTGATTGTACAGGTAATTTGTGTTTCTACCAGAATCACTTTTTTTGGATTTTGTAGGCATGCCCACATTCAACTGCAAAATAGTGACCAAGGTCCTGATTGCAGTGGTGTATTGTAACCAGTGTGTTCGTCTCCCACACCATACAATACCACAATTGTGATAAAATTAATTTGGGCTATAGATAGTATCTTTTACTTTAAGTTAATGTTTCTAATCTTACAAGCTAGTCGACCAATGTACAGATTGTACAAGTAAGTTCAATACCTATGTTTTTATCAGAATCTTTTTATTTTACTTTGTAAGCCTGCCCTCATGCAACTGCAAAGTAGGTGACCAGTGCACTGATTGTAATGGTGTAATTTTATGTTGCGAATGTAAACATTGTTTGTAAATGTGGAGTACAACTGATACTGTATTTTCATGTTTTGTACGACTGGATATCTGTCAAATTATCTTGCATAAATTGAAGTGTGTGAACGATTTGATGTACACTCGTAAGCAAAATTAAAGCACCACTTTTTTGACAGGGCGTAATTTCGAAGGGTGATTAGGTAGGAGGTTGCCGTTTGGCAGGAAGATAGGCTCATATGTTGGCAACAGACCCCTAAAAGCGCAAACCTTGATCTCGATTGGTTCGCGAGCTGTGGGGCCTAACGCATCGCGACACCCCACTTCGCAGTGTGGTTAGGAAACAGAGGTTGCTTTGTGACGCTCCCCTGACCGATTGGGAGGTCGGATCCGGCTGAAAATTTAGGGGAGTACTCTCCTAGGTATAGCCGACATAATGTCTTGTCAAAAAACCGCCCTTGCGAACTCCCAACCCTTTCTAACCACCCCTTAATTGACGAATCATAATTTGATCATTTAAAGACGGCCCCTTTGGGTAAAATTGAGTGCCGGCAGTCGCCGTGTGACGTGGGCTCAATGTTTTAATGTCCCCTACCGGCTAGCAGTGATTTTCGCCCCCTCCAACCACCCCAGGCCCACCGATAGCTACCACCCCTCAACCCCACTTTCTGGATCCGCCTCTAAGACGCCTCTGAGTCAAATTTTTCGTGACAATACTCAGATTGACAGATAAACGCCCCTGCCATTCAAAACAGCCGGAAACGGAACCCAAAAACGTTTTTTCAACAAATTTACGGCACTTTTTAACGCTTGTTGCAGTTAGGCCCCTTGACGGGCCCTGGGGGGTTCGGAAGGGTGCGTCAGTGTCTGGGTTTGTTCGTAATGTCATCGTGGACAAGACTAAAGGCATTCCACGCAAAAAATCCATGGAAACTCTCGCAGAATTGCCAAAACGTGATCGGGGTGGGCAAAATCAACCCCTACTTAAGGGGGTTGTACCGGGTGAACGCGTTGGGTGTCCGACTTGGCCCGCCGCGCCCGTTTAAAGGTGTGCCCGACCTTCATCTTGAAGGGCGCGAGGAATCAGACACCTCCTCCGATTGCTTCCTGGTAAAATTCGCTACGGCCAACATATGAGCCTATCTTCCTGCTAAACGGCAACCTCCTACCTAATTACACTTCGAAATTACTCCCTGTCAAAAAAGTAGTGCTTTAATTTTGCTCACGAGTGTAGTTTCCTCATAAGCCTATGACAATCTCTTAAGTATAAATTTCAACTGTTTAATATGCAAAAAAAAAAAACACACTGCAGCCTTATGGCATAGCAAGGAAGCTAGTAGTGTTGAGATGACTAGTCTACAACATGGTTGTTAGATAAATACTATATATTTCCAGCAATAAGTTGATCAAATTTTTAAAGTGAGTGGCAAATTTATTACAAGGTTCTGACATAAAATGTTAAAAATATTAGAAACAATAAAATGCTACGGAAAATCATTGTTT
>NW_026267375.1:104573-107355 GCF_000697945.3 Frankliniella occidentalis | reverse complement strand
GGATCAGTAAGCGAACCGCCACTTTCTTTAACACGGCTTTTTTCCCGTCCAGGTAGGCCAGCTAGCGTTAACAGATTTTTTTTGGCTTCTCTTAGCTACCGCCGAAGCGGTATTTCCAGCACCAACTACGAGGAAGTGGAAGCCTTCTGGTGCCAAAAATGTTTTTATGATGAGCGCCCCGACCGGGCGATAACGTGAGCGTGTTCTCGCACGACCCAGGAGAAAAGTGCTCAGTCGATCACAACAACAACAAAGATGACGACTGCGTCTAAAGAATATTCTAATCTGTCTGAGTATCTGAAGAACACCCCTAGGGCAAGGGCAAGGTGGCTCTAGAGCACGCAAATGCAGATGCTGAAAGGGCAAAAACCCTCATAAGGACCCAGAATTTTAGGGGTATGCCCGCCCCGTGTATTGGTGTATTGTTTTGTTTTTGGCTCCTCTTAGCTACCGCCGAAGCGGCATTTCCAGCACCAACTACGAGGAAGTGGAAGCCATCTGGTGCCATATTTTTTTTTAAGGTGAGCGCCCCGACCTCGCACTCACCGGTGATAGCCAACCACATATTGCTATCTCCCTTTTTTTTTAACAGTATTCCTAAACAAGCTTTTTTACAATAACAATACAATAATATAAAAGTGCAAAAACAAATATACAAAATCATGAAGCAACATCGTCGTCGTCAACCACGTCTTCTTCTTGCAGTAAGTCATTCAGACGATCTTCTGGTTTCTCCTGCAACAAAGAAATACATTTAACAAACGCACTCACAAACTATCGCTGACAGCCGCCCCCTTAGAGACACTTACCCACACTGGAAATGCAAGTGTGTGAATGTCGCTCACCTGCAGGTGAGCGACATTCCATTCGTACACTTAGGGGGGTAAACGTGTGAATATTCTAGGAAAAATTCACACCTTTACCCCCCTAAGCGTACGAATGGAATGTCGCTCACCTGCAGGTGAGCGACATTCGCACACTTGCATTTCCAGTGCAGTCGAGTTGGAAGCATTGGGACATGTCATAGACTAGCATGGCATCGCTTTCTGTTTTTGCATGGCCTACCCCAACGTTAGAGAGGACATTGCCCACAATGTTTTCCATCTTCTTCCTGTCCCCGTTGGCATCCAGAAGTTGGTCAACAATAGACGGTATGAAGAAGGGGCCTCGCATGCCACGGAAGTTTTGAGCCTTTAAGAAATTCAGCGCTCTGACCACGTCTACATTTTTATGCGCCTCACCACACTTCCCCGTCTTTGGAGGCTTCTTAATATGGTCCACAAGTTTGGATTGTTTGGTATTACATATCGGACACCAATGAGAGAGGTCCTTTCCGGTGACGCTTCGATTCATAACTCGGAACTAAAATTAGAAGATTCCAATGAGGATGTGAGGCGCAAGAGAAAACTCTTTTACCGAGCAAGCAAATATTTACCCCGGCCTTTCTGGTCTCCTTGATGGCGAAGGCTACGTCGTCCAGCTTGGCTGCCTCCTTTTTCTGTGCAAGTTGGGCTTTCTTCTTCTGTACCATCTCGTTCAGGTCAAAGACCACGTGTGCCTTCATATTATCAGTCACCTTGAACTCAACCACACTGTGGTCACTAGTGCTGGCAAGCGACGCAGAAGAAACACAAGAAGATGCAACACTAAAAGCAGGAGACGCTGGCGATGCCGGCGATACTTCGTGCATTTCAGGGGTCAAGGTGCTGCAGCCCGGAGAGGCTGGGCTGGGCTCACGTCTTGTGGTAGGCGGGAGGCGGAGAGAAGGCATGGAGAGTATGGCATCTGCGCTTGCCGGTCTTCTAAACGGATCAGGCTGGTCCTGTGTGTCCTTCTTTTGGGCGAATGTTGTACGACCTTCTTTTTGACTACGAAGCATGGCCGCCTGCCTCTTCTGTAGTGACTCGTTTCTTGCGTCTCCTACTTTTCTTTTCTTGGCCTCATGCATTTGTGCAGAATCCAGGTTTGGGGACGCCTTCCTCCTACCCCCTCCTACCCGTCTTGGTGTAACCTCTGGCCTCCGAGGTCCCGGAACCACTGCCTGAATGTCGTCAATAAAATGATGTGACCGCTGCCACCTTGACTTTGGGATGGCTGGCTTTCTTGGTGTCTGTGGCAGTACCAGGACTTCAAATCCATCCCTGTCCCAGATTGTAGGTCCCATTGAGCCATAACCTTCAAAAGAAGACTAAGTTAGTGAACCAAAACGACCAACCAAAACGGCCAATCGTGGAGATGCATGTGATAAAATAACCGTACCCTGGTCTCCATCGTCCTCGTCTGACAAACGGAGGTCGTCAGACAGGTCACGCAGAGATGGTGCGGATTTTGTACGGGTTCTTCTCCCGGGGGTGCACCAAACCCAATCACTGACGATTTGTTTTTCCGGGAAGCCGAACCACTTTCTTACTTCGTGTCGAGCTACGGGATTCAAAATAGGCAGTTGGCAAAAAACTTACATCACAAAAAGAGAAGACAGAAAATGATGTTGCCTGTACCGTATATATCGCTCGCAGAAGACCGGGGTAGCAACTCTTTGAATTCCATAGTTCGCCAACACACGCCAAGTTCCAACTCAGCTAAAACGCCTCCACGCAAACGCGACAATATCAGATCAGATCTGCGCAAAAGAAAAAGAAATACCGTAACTCAACATCTAAACAGGTTCTTCAGCCTGTGCAAAAGAAAGTCGCAGCCCCTGTGCTCCAACCAACGCACCAGGGCGTGAAAGCCAACCCAAAGCTTGCTTTCCCCGCAGAACTAACTGGCGGAGTGGCGTGGC
>NW_026267375.1:89897-98563 GCF_000697945.3 Frankliniella occidentalis | reverse complement strand
TCAATACAGATTGGTACTATTGATGTTATCTGCCAGTTTAACTATTGGTATTCTGCATAATTAATGGTGTGAAAATATTAAATTTGAACTCTTTATTATCATCTAGTCAGAATTACAGTTAATGTACTAGTTGCAATGCGGATGCAAATACAACTTTCAGGACAACTTCATACTAATGTCGGAAACTCGATGGCAAATTGGTCTTAAAACTGTTTTTAAACTACAGTGCGAAACTAGTGTGGAAAACTACAAAAAAAGTAGCATAATAAAATATCTGAAAACTCAATAAAGCATTCCGGTAAAGCTGAGATGCAGAAGAATACAGGGAACAAGAATACGGAAGTCACCATGTTAATGCATAGCGATTTCCGTTTTCTTCTTCCCCGCATTCTTCTTCATTTTAGCTTTACCGGAATGCTTTATATCCAAACTAATGAATTAACTATACTCATTTCTCTTTTTTTCTCCTTTGCAATTGCAGTTTGAAGATGGTTTGAACGCTTTAGTCCCAACTACAGTAAAACTAAATCTCCTTCCACCCGGGGTAACACTAAATAGCAGTCTTGAAGGTCCGATGTCGTTTTCATGGTGTTCTTCACGTTTTTCTGATTCTAACTAAACCAAGTTTGACTCCAACAGACGCGATGTAACATCAGGTAGGTTATTGGGGCTCCGGAGCGCGAGCACCTGCTCGGGAAAACAGTTGAATTCAAACATTAATGTTTGTCGTGGTCAGCCATCTTGGAACTTCTTCCTGTTCTTCTAACCGCCCTCATTAACGTGTAAAAAAATAAAAAATAAAAAAAAGGCCAAAACATTTCTTGGAAAAAAAAATCATTTCATCTCAGAGGTAATTCGTCAAAGTAGATGTCTTAGGACCAAATATTGCCCGTTTGCGCGCCAGAGTTTCTCACACGGAAATAACCCCAAAACATTTTAATGCTAACTCTCAGATATTTGATGGTGTCCGGTGGGGTAACTAGTCAAACTGAAATCCCGAGGAACAAAATTAGTGACTTTGGGGGCTGAAGGCCTATTTACGACTGTGCCCTTTCGCCGACTCGGGTGTCAGCGCTGCAGGCATAGGTAGATGTATGCCAGGCGCCTCGCAGCGTAACAGTGTTTCGTGAGATATCGCGAAGCCTGTTACGCGAGACGTGGTCTGGCGTACATCTACCAAGTGTCGAGTTCCTCCAACCATTCGAAAGTTGCTACCTTTGTCACCTCTTGCTGTCACCTTTCGCTTCTCAAATTTGATTCGGCTCTACCCGACCGTTTAGTTTGGAAAAAGCCTCGCGTCATCCAAAATCAGATTTAATAGACAAGTTTCACGCGGTTCCAGTACACTTGCGAGTATGAGCTCTGGAGGCCTCCTGTGAGCTTGCCAGTCCGCCCGCGAGCGCTTGGCGGGTGGTACCGATAGAGCCGCACGCGCTCATTATTCTTGAATGGCACTGCGTGCACGCGTGTCGCGAGCGAGGCAGTCCGGACGGGGGGAGGGGCTGTGTGCCTGTCGGGGTGAAAGAGGAAAACAGAGCGCTGAGGGCGCAGTCTGCAGCAGCACCTGGAGTCATACATTCGTAGTGAGAGGAGAGGCTAAAGTCGAGGGCCCTCTCCGGGTAAAAAGTAACTGCACTTTAAATTTGAAAATTCTGTGCGTAATATTATATAATATCATAACTTTCTAGGGGTGATAATTCGTTCTAGGAGTGTTAAAGCGCATGTTCTAAGATTGAATCAGATGGTAAGCCTACCTTACACTCGGACTACACTGTAAAAAATATTCTGAAATTTAAGACCAAAATGTATCTTAAATTTAATAACATTTTCAGTTGTTCTTAAACGTAAGAACAGATTATGATATTTAAGAAGTTTTCTTAATTTTGCAAACCAAGTTATGAAAATTCTAATAAGGGTAATTAAATTTTATAACAAGTTTATTAAATTTAAAAGATTTTCTTAGTTTTAAGAAGTGTTCTGAATGCTAGTATTAAAAGTAAGAATAAGTGTGACTTTTCAAAACAATTTTGTTAAAAGTCATGCAGCATTTGACCACTGGACATAGAACTTTGGTGTTCAATATAGAATTGGATGAACATCATCAAATTAGATAAGCGAAATGTAGCTATGCCAGAGCGAAATGTCAAAAAAAAAACGAGTTAACAAACATACGCCGTCCGACCAAGCACATAGCTACTCTGGTAATGCCCCTGGACGGAGCGCCGCATAAGGTCGGGTGCGAGCGTTCCCTTCACAGGTATGTCCCGACAGCCGCGCGGTCGAAGGCGTCAGGATCCGAACCCAAAGGTCCGAGGTTCGAATCCACCCAGGTAAGTTAAGGTAAATAACTGTAATGTGTACAAAGTCGGGTTTGAACATCTGTCCGTAGGAACAAGAACTAAATATTTTCCAGTTTTGCGTTAGGCTGGAACAGTAAAGCATATTTGTCGTTTCATAACACGTTCTTAATTTTCAAAACATGTTCTTAATTTTCATAAAACATTTGTTCTTTAATTTAAGAGCAAATTTGTTTTGTAAATTGCTTCCAAACACGTGTTCTTAAAATTAAGATGGATTTTTTTTACAGTGACAATTACCTATACATAAGCAAAGGAAGGTGAAATCGGCTTTAAATCTCGGCAAGGGCAGAGAAGCGGTAGCAGGGTCAGCCATCTCATATTGTGCTTGGCAGAGATGCTGAGCCGGCGTTGTTTTTAAATGTTGTACGAGCAACAAAAGCACACATTGGTAAATTGCATTCCTTACAAATTTCCGCGGCCGATATGCCCAGGTGAATGACAAAACAAACTTTAGGTAGGGGACCAGGGCCTGAATCATCCTGTTACTGGTCTTGTAGAACTTTCACTCAGGTTCTGAAACTGAGTCAGTCTTCATATAATGAAGGATTGGGTTTGTAACGTACGAAGAATCCGAACACACCATATTACGAACGGAATGTCCCCGTTCTCCTTATTGCGAAGAGCACCACCTAAAAAACAGACACGTGCCGAAGAATTCGGTGTCATTTTGAAGGTTTTCAGGGGTCCGTTACTTAACGCATTAACGTTATGCGTAGATTAACGTGGAACGCATTAGCGTTATGCGTTAGTTATATAAATTAACGTGTTACGCATTAGCGTTATGCGTTAGTTACATAAATTAACGTGTAACGCATTAGCGTTATGCGTTAGTTATATAACGTGACGTTTAACAATTTGCAAAGAAAGTTAAAGTTATGGGTCGTCAAAAATTATTCTGTTGCTGATGGAGCATGTTCCGGCATTTTGAGTCTAACTCTTAAGGAACTTAACATTGAACTACATAGCTGCAGTGAAAATTCTGTTAACGCCGAACTTAATGTCAAGTGAAAGGAATGTTCACTAAAAGGTTCTGCTAAGTTAAGCAAACGTTTACTGTTAAAGTTCGAAGAAGAAAGTTCACGAGAAGTGAAGAAAAGTGCATGGGAAGTTAACTTAAGTTACCTCAAAGTTAAGTAAAAGTATAAGAAATCTACTAGTTTTTCCGACAAAGTTAACTTTTTCCGGAAGTTTTCGGGTACGTTTCGGGACTTTTCTTACACTTAAACTACACTTTTAAAAATACTTTACAGTTAATTTCTAGGGCTGTTTTATTACATCAAAATGTCAACTATCAACTTCACCCACCCCCTTTCCTCCCAAAAAAGATTTTTAATCTTTTATCTTGATTCCCTTTCTTCCCCTTCTTATTCGTATTCTTTCTTGAGATGTTTAGTTGATTATTTCCTCGGCTGCCGGCTGGAGTTGAACCCGGGACCTCGGACCTGTGAACACACACATTAGACCACTCGGCTAATCAGCCGACGTAGTCGTTGGACGTCTCCTGCCGGGGCATATGGCAGAGCCTCCGCAGACCCGTAGTCAATGGCTCAGCATACTTTAAGTGTACTTTTTACGTGTACTTTTGGTGTGGTTTTTGTGTAGTTTTTATAAACCGCGCCAGTGGAATGCATATCCTCGGTAGCTCACCATAGGTTCGTGCATTTCGTTATGCATTGAAGTGTTGCCTCTGTCTCCTTCACATGATTGTGTGCTTTTAGAACGACGTTAAGTTAGGTTTGTCGACTGCAACACACAAACCGTGTGGTCGCCCAGGTTAGGGCCAGACTGCACGCTAGCCTAAGCTAGGCGGGTGATTCCACGATAGAGTGCAAATTCAGTTCTCGGCGGTTAATCTGACAATCACAACCATTTCCCAATAGTTTCTCTGTCTCAAAACCTTCATTGGACTTAAATCTGTCCATTCCCTTGCTTTTTGAGAGATTTCGTATCGAAATTCGACCTAAAAACTAAATTAATATACAGGAAACGTCAACTCCGTCACTGTCCCCAGAGCTGTCACTGCTCACACTTTGTACTTTTGGTATCAATTAGGGCAGTGTCCACTGTTTTTCTGGGGCGCTTATAGTGAAAATGTGTACGCACTATGTAATTCTCTTCACGATACCTGCGTATTCTTGTTAGTTACCTCGTAGTATGCTTCAAAACATATGTGTCTCCGGGATTGGCGTCTTGCGTGACGGAGTTGACATTAGGTGTCAAGACATGGGGTAAGGCGATGGTGTACATTCGAAACAAGGCGAAATTTTGAAAGCGACACTAGTTTTAGGCTGAAACCATCTGTAAAGAAGAGCTGTGATACCCGCACTTCGCCTCCACATCGTTTCTTCTGTTCAGTTTCGGTGCGTATGTTTTTGTGAGTAGCCTCTATTGTAAGAAATTTTGTGAACAAAAAGACATTACCCACAGAAAGTATGAAATATCCGTGTTCCCGAATCAATTTGGTCACCTCTAAGGACATTGAATGTTATTGACTCGAAGTATTTGTGTTTAAAAAATACATTTATTTGGTTGGGGGCGTGACGGAGTTGACGTCAACTCCGTCACACTTCCATTCATTTTTCTAAAAAGCACGTCAAATGCATGTCATGATTAGTAAATGAAAAGATCTCTTTCTGTTACCCCAAAAAATAGTCTCATCTCCTCCCCGGACCGAATGTACAATTTTAAAACCCATTTGAAGCAAAACTATAGAGGCACTCATGACCTCACTTTCTCTGTAAGTTACCTCTCTTGTGGGTTGGTATAGCATATTCATATGTCACTTATTTTGCAGATTCCCATGCATTTATGGATTCAAATAAAAGGGAAAGAGACCGTGAGCGTCAAAGGAGGCGGAGGGGAAGACTGCGTGAAGACCCAAAATTGCTTGAAGCTGCTAGGGGAGGTTTTCAAAATAAGCGACATATTTGGCGTCCTGAAACCTTAACAAAAAAATATTTTTGAGACTTTTTTTTCGGGTGGGGTCTGTTTGGGCCTGTCCCCCGACCACATCCTGAAGATACCAGAGCTCCCACAGCAGAATTCTCAAAAATGTAGGTACCACCCGTGTAAAATCGGTTGTACGGAAGTTACACAGCTGTGCGAAAATCACATAAGTACGGAAGTTACATTTTCATAAAATAGGCAGTTTCAAGCAGATCCTTGGTGATATGAGTACCGGACAAAATCAGATATTTTACGAGGACTACAAATTTCTGGATATCTTAGGGGTCACTCCTGGACAACGAAACGCCTGGTGCAAATCCTTGCAACCACCCCTAGGGGGGTGAAAGGGGGTAACAAAGAAAAAGAGGTTGGTCCAAAATGTAGGAATTTTTGTATGGTCTCCTAAAGAAGTAACTAGTGAAAAAAAGCCCCCCGGACGAAAATTTTGTCCGTGTGACTCTGTCTTGCACCGTTTGGGCGCTAGAATGCTATTTTCGACCAAAATACGGCGAAAATGACTACGTTGCACGTAAAGACGTACAAGGAGGCGTCTAATCGTAAAATGTCAGAGGAAGTACCCCTCCAAAACAACACATTCAGGAAGTACACTCGGATTGGCCGTATCTTTCAGTGTTTCGGCCCTAGAGGTGGATATATATTGAAAACAATGGCAAAAAGTCAAGTTTTAGGACTGTTTGACAAACAATATACAATCTAAAAACTGCGCGGGTTCGTTTTTTTAAATTCTTAAGCAAAGCAGAAGGGTGGGGTGGAGTCACGGTGTCGTCCCGTTACAGTCTCTTTTCATGTCCAAGGAGCAAATTTCTAGGGCCGCAGGCCCCCGCCGGACGTGAGGGCTAACTCCAAAAATTTTTGTACACCGGATTACCAAATTGTAAAGATTACCAAAGATTACCTATGCATAATAGGTATGATCCACCTGCATTCTAAATCGAAACGGCCACTTTTTGTTCCGAGAAAGATGGATTTTTGTGCAACTCTTTGGTAGCTCTTGATTCTTTACCATGCTGTTACAAATTTGCATTCTATGATTGGCCAAATTGTGATTTTGTCATGGGAGGGATGCAAAGATGCCATATTATACATGCGCGTTGGAATTTAGGCAAGATATGAACAAAAATTCATGTCTAAATCAACAAATTTGTCCTTTTAAAGGACCCTCACGAGTATGATGATTACCAGGGATTACCAGTGATTACCAGTGATTACCAAGTCTGTGTACACCTGATTACTGCACAGTTGGGCACCTCTCGGCCGGACGCTTTAGTTTACTCAAATATGCAAAGTGATTTGCCGGTCACATTATTTGTTTGATTATGTACTTCAGTAAATCGCGAGACTGAAATGGTCGGGCCTTCGGCCCGACCATCGCCGCCGGCAGGCCTAGCAGACCTGGCCTCGCCGAACGGAGTTGCCGGCGGAGAGAAGTGGAGCTGGGAACTCCGTTTGGCGGGAGGGCGGGCCTGCTTGTTGTTTGGTCTAACTGCCCAGGTAGCAGAGCTGCATAAAATGTGCATTTTGTGTCCACTGTAAAAAAAGCCCCGAAAACGCGTGTAGGCGCACAATATGCTCGTACGTGCGCCTAAAATGCGCGTTTCAGATGGGACAAAATGCGGTTTGTATGCAGTTTGCTCCATTTTGCTACCTGGGTTGTAGAGCAGCAAAGTTGTATCTGCCCAAGCTCCTAAATTGCACGAAGATGTAACTTGCACTGACAGAAATTGACCATTTAGAGTGAATAAGTATAAAGTGAACCACTACCCACTCAATTTGTTCCGTGTCGATCTTTTTCACCTCCGCAGAGTAAGGTAACTAATTCTAGTTGCGTAAAGAACGAGAAAAAAAGTACAAATTTATTGCAAACAGAAAAATTGCTGGTATTCTAAAAGAAAAAAAATGTCGTTTGCGTTAGTCTGCCTGAGTTACGGCATGGCAACGTGTTTGCGTCAGCTAGAGGTCTTTCGCTAATTTCCGCGGGACTTGTATTATTTTCTCGATTATTTTGCTCCTATTCCGCTTTTTGTCGTGCCTGTTCTGCGCACATACCCCCTCGGCGATACGAGACACGCCTCAGTCTCGTCATACTGAATGAACAACGATGTTCTGCATATTACATTGCTAAGGAAGGTCTGCGGACCTGCGGACAGTTAGTGTGACTTGAAGCTGCCGATACAAAGCTACAAGCAGGACGCTAAGGTGACAGATTGCTGACATCTGCTCGCAACTTTAGTTGTGTTTGTCAGGTGCCACGGGGTAAATGTCTGATATGTTGACTGCACGCGTCTGGCTGTATGTGTGGTATCGTAAGAATCTGGAAATCGCTCCTTCCGAGCCGAGGCATAAAAGTCGCATTTGGCAATTTGACATTAAGAGGCTTCCGTGTAATTAAATTAAATAGACGGAATTTTCACCAAAAAGAAATTGAAGGTTACTGTGGCAGCTCGCGAACAGAATTTGTCGGCTACAAGCGCCATACGCTCTCACGCAAAAAGGTTCATTTGCTTTCTGTTTGCTTTCTGCTCTCCTTTTATTAGTGGGCGCTCCCGCAGGGTACGCGTTTCATGCGCTGCCTGAGCGATTATAGGCACGTCAAAACCTGCATAGTGACACCATTGCCACCTTCTGCCATACCAAAGCGAACGAGGAATATCAAAACCGAGTGACTCAGTCTACTATGCTCAAACAACTCATTCAACACCACAAGGCGAACAATTTTTGGGAGGTCTATTCACTTAGACCCAAGAGTAGACCCGCCTAAAAATGTTAATAATAAAAAAAACCTTTACAGTAATAGATTTAGATAATGGTTTACCTTGACCTTCCAACGTGTCGACCTACTAAATAAAATAGATATCATTGAGACTAGAAATATTCGCGGCAAGAAAAATATTTCTATCCCTGGACTGTCACGCAAGGATCGACAACCTCGCATCGAAGTCAACTGGGGAGAGCGGCTGGAGTACGTCGAGTAAATCCGAAGTGCATCAGTACCACCGAATTTCACCCAACTACAACCGGAGTGCGTCGGGTCACTCTAGAATACACTCGACGAATGTTACTAGTCCCGAATACACTCGTGAGCAGAATCAAAGCCCCAGATATTTGACTCAACGTAATTTCGAAGTGCGGTGAGTGAGAAAGATGCGCTTTGGCAGGAGTTTAGGCTTATTGGCTGAGCGATTAGCGAAGCCCATAACTCCACTGACCGGAAAAGTTTCATTCTGTTTGTCTGTTTGTTTGTCTGTTTGTCTGTCTGTCTGTCCGCACGATAACTCGAGAAAGAATTGAGATAGCGACCTGGGAATTTCAGGGTCGGTTTGTATCATAAAAAGACAGATC
>NW_026267375.1:79113-85812 GCF_000697945.3 Frankliniella occidentalis | reverse complement strand
ATGAATGCAGACTGAACCGAGGACAGGTCATGGACTGGTCCTCGGACAGACTGATGGACACAATAGACACGGTGGACAGTTGGGGACTGCACAAGGACAGCCACGGACAGTTGGGGACTGCACAAGGACAGCCACGGAGAGTTGGGGTGGGGACTACACCAGGACAGCCACGGACATATGCGGACCATTCCACGGACTGTCCATCGGCTCATCAGGGGACTTCAGAACGAAGAGCCACAACACTAACCACTAAGTTTTGACGACTTCCCTACTCTCTTCTAATTTTCAACGCTGAATCTATTGAAGTGATTAGTTAAATGATTATTTCTTCGTGTGCATACGATTGTTCGTAAAAACTTCAGGGGCCGATTAACGCGTTAGCGTTAGCATTTTTACGATTTACAATTCACCCCTCAAAAGACCATATAAAATATGTATTTCCAACTTTTTGGACAAACACCTATTTCTTTGTTACCCCCTTTCACACCCTCAGGGGCGGTTGACAGGATTTGCCGAAGGCTTTTCGTTTTCAGGGAGTGAACCTTAAGATACCCTGAAATTTTCAGACCTCTAGCTCATCTCCTTCCTCTTACACGCACGACGGACGGACGGACGGACACGAGAGCGGTTGCATGAGCCCGCTTTAATGCTTTTTTTAAAATCAGAAGGGCGGGCTAAAAACCGCAAATTTTAACAAATTTTCGACACTCTCAGACCCCTTCTGCAGTTAGGCCCCTGGTAGCGCCCTAGCGAGTCGACAAGTGCGCGCCAGAGCCAGGGGTTGTGCGCGATGTCATCCTGGACCAGGCCGAGTGCATTCGACGCAAAAAATCCGAAAAACCTCACTAAGAATCACCCAAATGTGATTGGATTGCGAAAAATCAACCCCTACTTTGCGGAGTTGAGTGAGGTGAACGCGGGGGTTGGCCGAATTCACCCCCCTGTCAAAAGGTGAGCAAGACATTCATCTTGGAGGGCGCAAAGAACGAGACACCCACTCCGATCACTGCCCATTGAACATCGGTGCGGCCTGAAACACTACGTGATCACCCCAGGCGAGAGCGCCGCACTGTGCGCCGGGCGCGTAAGGCAACCCAGCTGGCATGTCCAGTCAGGTACTTCCCGCGCCTCGCCCGTACCTCAGTCAAATCAGCCAGACTGTTTGTCATTTGGAGATTGTCACGCGCGATTCTGGATGAATTTAACGTAAGTGTTACATTTATGGGCTTTTTATGGCGTAACATTTTGAGTTTGTGTCGTACTGGGAGCAAACGTTTTGCAGATGGTTTGTCAGGCTCTGACTCTTGCTCTTATCGAGGCCGGTAGCTCTGCTCGCCAATTTGGCCAGCAGCTCGGTCGAGACGATAGAGTCATTGCACGTGCTGTTCACAAATGGAACGACGAGGGCGTCCTTCATCGGCCAGGGCAGGGAAGGCCAAGGTGTACGTTGGCGAGGGAGGACCGTGCCATCCGTCGGGATTCACTGACCATGACTGGTCCTGAACATGCTGCCCGACAAGAAGAACGCACCCATCAGCGTTTCTCTCAGTGGACCGTCACACGGCGTCTTCAGGATCGTGGCCTGAACTCTCGGCATCCACGTCGTATACCCGTGTACCCGTGTGCTAACTCGGTCGCACCGTGGCACCGCGCCCACCGCCTGCAGTACGCATGCCAACCACACTGGTGGCGCCACCGCGAGTGGTGGCGGGTCCTGTTCACAGATGAGAGCAGGATCAAGCTGCGTGGGAACGATGGTCGCGACCGGGTGCGACGGCGACGTGGGGAGCGGTACCAGCCACACTGCACCCAGCCCCAAGTGGCCTTTGGAGGGGGCTCAATCATGGTGTGGGCGGGGATCCGCATCGGAAACAAGACCGGCCTTGTCCTGGTGCCGCCTCCAGGTCTCAACGCCCAGCGTTACCGGGACGAGCTCCTCGCCGTCAGCAGTTGGATGAGCTAATCTTCATGCAGGACAATGCACGGCCTCATGTCGCCAACGTCTGCCGCAGGTGGCTGGACGAGCACGAGGTGCCCGTGATGGGCTGGCCGGCGATGTCCCTGCCAACATGCTGGAGCTCTACAACGTAGCTGTAACGTAACGAAAGAATACTAGTAACTATTTTCGTTACTATTCGTTTTGTTACTGGTTTTGTATCGTTTTGACTTGTACCCTATAATATCGGTCTCGAATTCGAAACGATACTGTAGAAAATTACGGTACTACGGTTGTTTTAAGAACGTAACCACAATAGCACTAAAAATAACGTACTGTTTTGTTGGGTTACGATGCCCTGGCCTGGATACGCCCGGACGTATTTTGGATGAGCCTGGACGCGTCCGGACGCATCGTACATATGACAGGATAGGTCCGGACGCGGTCTGCACTGGTAGATTCCTGCGAAGTATTTTGATCCTTTGTAAATACGAAGCATTTACTTAGCAATTACAATGTGTTGCTCTGCAATTACGAAGGAACGCTTTGCAATTGCAAAGCGATCTTTGCAGCGTGTTTCATTGCTTTGCAATTGCAAAGCATCACTTTGTGATTGCAAAGTAAATGCACAGTTACAAAGGATCAAATTACTTTGCAGTTCTGCGAAGCAAATGCTTCGTAGGAATTTAACAGTGTGGATACGTAAGGATGCATGTGGACGCGTCCTGGAAGCATCGAGACGTCCCCTGGACACTCCGGGATGCACCTTCTGTATTCGTTCGGATACATACGGATACATCCTGGTTCAACCTTGACAGGCCCGAACATATCCCGGACTCATTTGGGACCCACCCAGACTATTCCCGGATAGGTCATGACGTTCTCTGGTCACAGGCAGACGCGTCTTAGATACGTTCGGATGCACCTCGGACATGCCCGGAATCCTGTAGACGCCCCGGACGTTTCTTGGATTGCCTTGAGGACAGATAAGATGCCTACTGGACGGCATTTGGACAGAATTAGTCCATCGCAGGATCTGTCCATAATGAGACAAATTAGATAGATCCTGGATAATGGTCAATCCTGATCTTGTCCAGAGAGTTCAATCAGGGTATGAATCCATTGAAAAATCACTTTGTGTCATAAGTTGACTTACGACAGTCTACACTTTTGTCAAAGAATTGTTACCGTTTTTCCTAACATTTTGTTTTGTTTTTTGTGCCAAACAGGGTGCTGATTCTGAAAGGGACGTTTGCATTGTGTTCTCATGAATTTTTTAGTTACTTTTTTGGTTGATTTTTATTTTGGGTCAGTTGCATTAGCTGACAACATTTTCGATGTCCATTTGGCTCATTAATGGGCATGACATCGAAAAACAGTATCGTTTTGTTCGGAACGGCTGATTCGACTGAGGTAGGGGCGAAGCGCGGGAAGCACCTGACTGGACATGCCAGCTGGGTTGCCTTACGCGCACGGCGCACAGTGCGGCGGTCTCGCCCAGGGTGGTCACGTAGTGTTTCAGGCCGCACCGATGTTCAACGGGAAGTGATCGGAGTGGGTGTCTCGTTCTTTGCGCTCTCCAAGATGAATGTTTGGCACACCTTTTGACAGGGGGTGAATTCAGCCATCCCCCGCGTTCCCCTCGCACAACACCGAAAAGTAGGGGTTGATTTTTCGCAATCCAATCACATTTGGGTGATTCTGAGTGAGGTTTTTCGGATTTTTTGCGTCGAATGCACTCGGCCTGGTCCTGGATGACATCGCGCACAACCCTTGGCTCTGGCGCGCACTTGTCGACGCGCTAGAGCCCTACCAGGGGCCTAACTGCAAAAAGGGTCTGAGAGTGTGGAAAATTTGTTAAAATTTGCGTTTTTGGGGATTCCGTTAAAGGGATGTTTATCCGTCAATCTACGTATCACCACGAGCAATTTGACTCAGAAAATCGCGTTTAGGGGGCGGTTACAGAAGAAAGTGGTGGTGAGTGGTGGTAGCTATTGCGTGCTCAGGGTTGGCTCCAGGAGGTGGAAACCCTTGTGTGGCATTAAGGGACATCGAGTCATGGTGTCCCCGTCACGCGGCGAACGCGGGCACTCAATTTAACCAAAGGGGCTGTCTTTAAATACCTGAATCATGATTCGTCCAAAAAGGGTTGCGTAGACGGGGGGTTGAGTTCGCGAGGGTAGTTTTTTGGCACGATACTATGTTGCCTATACCTCGGAGAGTACTCCTATAAATGTTCAGCCGGATTGGCAAGGGGAGCGTCATAAAGCAACCTTTGTTTCGTAACCACACTGGGAAGTGTGCTGTCGCGGTGCGTTAGCTCGCGAACCGTTCGAGATGGAATTCAGAGCTTTTAGCGGTCTGCTTCCTAACGCATGTGCCGAGAGGCAGCTTTCTATCTCATCGCACTTTGAAATTACGCCGAGTCAAAAAAAGGGGGCTTCAATTTTGCTCACGAGTATATTTTCATATTTTTTGAGGTAGGTCTACTCAAAGGTGGCCAAGAAAAATAATTGCTGAGGTTTATATATAAAGAGATTCGGGACCCCAGGGGAGGGGAGGGAGGGTCGGTGGTCAAGGAAAAGCGGTTTCTAGTCCCCTACCTTTAATTACCTGTAATAATCACTTATTACCTCATTAAACTGTAATTAACACTTCTAACCTGTATTTACCTGTAGCAATAATTAGGTCTATATACCAGCCAGGCCAGGACCTTCGTTCCTTAAGCTGAGCTTTCGATAGCATCGCAGTAGCTGGGAGAGTAAAGTCTGTGGCTTAAATTTCGTCTTGGAGCGTAATCGAGTCTGGGCCCATTCTGTTATACCATGTGCTTCCGGAAGCTCAGCAATAAAGAGACTCGGGGCCCCGAAGGGGACGGTGGTGAAGAAAAAGTGTAAGACTACGAGAATTCCTCGACGATTTAAAGACAACCACAGCAACTACTTCTCAGAGGAAACGTAAAGCAAACTCCTGAAGGAGACCAAGGAGGCTTTGGAGAAACTGAAGAGCCCAACCCTCAAGTTCCTGACCAAAAACAGGCGATTGGGACGGTCCAATGCTTGAAAAATCAATGGAGAACACCGGCTTATCGAAGGTAATGGCGTGGGAAAACCTCGCCCCGTTCCAACCACCATGAAATGTTACCTGAAAATACACGACCTGTACGACGTCATCTTGGAGACTCACCTGGTGAGGGAGCACAAGGGCACAAACGTTCCGCAAGATGCTCCGGGAAAAAATATGCCAACCCAGTCAACAAATCCTAGTCCCGAAAACCTCCCTGGTAAAACACGATTGGGATGTGGGACGTCCCAGCCTGGAGGATATGTAGTTAGCGTCGCGATAAGTAGGGTCGCGCCGAGGAGGGTCTCCAAGGAGGGTCGGAAGGAAGGTCGGAAGGAGGGTCGCCGAGGAGTATCGGCAAAAAGGAGGGTCGGCGCAAACCGCCGTGGACGCTTAATTGAGCTTACTCCAGTCCACATTTGAAGTGTTCATAGTTCATAGCGAACGTGAAGGGATGCCTAAGTGTCCAAAAATCGGACAGGAGCGAGCTCAAATAAGCGTACGCGGCGGTTTGCGCCGACCCTCCTTTTCGCCGACCCTTCATCCGACCTTCCTCGGCGACCCTTCTTGCGACCCTCCTCGGCGACCCTCCTCGGCGACCCTCCTCGGCGCGACCCTCCTTTTCACCGGACCCTCCTTTTCGACCCTACTTATCACTAACTACATATCCTCCAGGACCCCCCTCAGTACTTCCGAATGCAAGATTTTACAGACACTGAGCAGAAGAGCACCTCCCACCAGTACGCCCTCAGTGATTTTCGCATCACGGAGAAAACGTCCTGAGGAGAAACTTTTTGGACCTGGCCGGCATTCAAAACAATCTGCCATTTTCCCAAATTTAAGTAAGATTCGATAATTTCTTATTTCAGCATTAATCATAATCAGCCAGAAGCCAAACCCGGACAAATCGTCAGGGTTGGTAAAGTAAGCAGAAATTATTTCTGGCAGATCAGTGATAACTTTACCACAAAATATACCTCAAACTTAGCGAGGGGCCTTAAGAAAGGTATGCGGATTATCCGCGAGATTTTACTTGTACATCACAAGAAATCCAAACTTGTGAATGCAAGTGGCCGTCGGTAGTGCAATTGGACTTCATGGCCTTTGCTTTCTATGGAAATAATGTCACAAAGGTGTCTATCCGGAAATTTCTAAATCTGTGCCCCACCTGCTGTAGAGGGCTGGTTGTCAGACCAATGGTTTCCAACCAACTAAATGACCGAATGCAGATCAACCTAGTCAAATATGCAAGGAATGGCTGTCTGGGAGTGGAAGTGGTGGATTCTGGTGTGTTAGGACAACTTGACCAAATTCATCCACCTACGCCCGTTCAAGACGAAGCGGGTCATCGAGGTGGCTGAGCATGTGCTGAGAAGCTTCTCGGTGTTTGGCGCCCCCACGACACCCCCAAGCGACAATGGCAGTGAATTCTGCAACGACATCTTCGGCTCCTTGCGAGAGAAATGGCGGGGGCTCAAGATTGTCCATGGTGAGTACACCGTTGAAAAAATGGTCGTAAATTAATAACTAAAGCGTAGTTAAGTTTGTTAGCAACACATGTTGTGTTTTAAACAAGCAGGCCCGCCCTTTCGCCAAACGGAGTTGCCAGCTCCACTTCGCTGCGCAGGCAACTCCGTTCGGTTGATGGTTGCCAAGACCAGGCGTTTCGTTGTCCAGGAGGGACCCGTAAGATACCCTAA
>NW_026267375.1:77795-79063 GCF_000697945.3 Frankliniella occidentalis | reverse complement strand
GATATATCGCGAAGCCTGTTACGCGAGACGTGGTCTGGCGTACATATAGCTAGTATGTTGAATTCGATCTCGAACGGTTCGCGATCTGTGGGGCCTAACGCACCGCACACTTCCCAGTGTGGTTACGAAAGGAATGTTGCTTTATGACGATCCTCTGACCGATTAAGACGTGAAATCCGGCTGAACATTTATGGGAGTACTCACCGAAGTATAGGCAACAAGGTTTCGTGCCAAAAAACTACCCTCGCGAATTCACCACCCCTTCTACGCATTCCTTTTTGGACGAATCTTGATTCGGTCATTTAAAGACAGCCCCTTTTGTAAAATTGGGTGCCCGCTTTCGCCGCGTGACGTGGACATCATGACTCAATGTCCCTGAACGCCACACAACGGTTTCCACCTCCTGGAGCCACCCCTGAGCTCGCAACAGCTACCACCCCTCACCACCACTTTCTGGATCCACCCCCAAAACTCGATTTTCTGAGTCAAATTTCTCGTGGTGATACTCAGATTGACGGATAAACACCCCTTTAACGGAAACCATCCGTACACAGATCTCAACAAGCAGGCCCGCCCTTCCGCCAAACGAAGGCAGCTCAAACGTTCGGCAGGGGCCCGGCCTGCTTGGCCTGCCGGCAGCGATGGTCGGGCCTTCGGCCCGTCCATTTTAGTCTCCCGATTTACTGGAGAACATAATGAAATAAATAATGTGAATAATCACTTTGCATACTTGAGTAAAGTAAGGCTTCCGGCGGGGGGCCTGCGGCCCTAAAGATTTGCTCCTTGGACATGACAAAAGACTGTCACGGGGCAACACCTTGACTACACCCCACCCTTCTGCTTTGCTGAGGAATTAAGAAAAATGAACCAGTTAAGTTTTTAGATTTTACTGTTTGTCAAACAGTCTTAAAACTTGATTTTTTTGCCATTGTTTTCAATATATCCACCTCTAGGGCCGAAACAGTGAAAGATACGGCAAATCCGAGGGTTGATCATGAATGTTTTTCTTTTTTTTTTGGGGGGGGGGGTACTTTTTATATTTTACGATTGGCCGCCTTCTTGTACGTCTTTATGTGGATCGTGGCCATTTCCGCCGTATTTTCGTCGAAAAAAGCATTCAAGCACCCAAACGGTGCATTATAGACTTGAACGGACAAAATTTTGGCCAAATGGCTCTCCTTTTTAGGCCCTCCCAAGGGGGCCTTCCTGCTCGCGCGCGAGCGCTTTTTATTCTTCTTACATAATTTGTGGCTACAGCCACTTCTGTA
>NW_026267375.1:68750-71920 GCF_000697945.3 Frankliniella occidentalis | reverse complement strand
CTCCACCCTCTGCTTCTCCGCGCGACCATCCCCACCATCACTCTCTGAAACCCTGGGGAGCAGAATTGTGAATCTGGCGTTTGCCCGAATCGGGTGTCATCGGGCGCAGGACGCAGAGTTCCCGCCCGCCCTCCGGCCGTCCAGTCTCCACCCCAGACTCATCCATCTCCAATCTAGACACACCCACGCACCTGGCACACACTACACGCGTACCTTTCGCTGCAGCTTCATTTGTTTCCACATTTCAAACATTTTAGAGGAACGTTGAAATTGTTTGAACCTGAAATGCGCAAGGTCCTAGTACATTCTAGCACGATGTCCCTGTGAGGTGGTGAGGACGCCCGGCAAGAAAATAAAGAAAAGTTAAAGATAATCCAGGCCAGCAACCTTTGAGGTGAGAGGGCATAGATATGCGTTACCTGACGGAGAGCATGGACAGCAAGAAGTGCACATCTTCTGAGGAAGATCTGCCAATTGATTATGTAGCCTACAGCCAAGGGCGCTTACTGCATTTTAACACCTGCGCTGGCCTTGCAGAAGGCACCTGGCGTAAGATGAGTAACAAGAATAATTGGAAATGCCAAACATGCCACGATCCAAAACCGACAGAAAGTAATTGTACTGCAGTAACATCTGCTGAGCTAAGGCAATTCATGCCCTTGGTTCATGAAAAACCAGCCCCGGTTGAACAAATAAATGGACTTTGAAAATCTATGTACGAACTGAAGACTAGTGTTGACTTTATAAGTATTAAATATGATAGGGTGATGCACAATGTTGCAGACCTACAAAATCAAAATATCGAACAAGCAGCTGCATAAGATTTACTTACAAAAGACAATGAAGAAAAAGGAAGGAAAACATTAATGAACTGAAAATTCGCATTAGAGGAGCAGTATGCAACAAACAGAAATATTGAAATTAGTGGTGTAGAAATTATCAACAAACACAACCTGGTCACAGTTATGGAGAGTATAGAAGAACAACTCAAAATAAAATGTCATCGTGATGACATTGTTGTCATCCACAGAGTCCCTTATCGCTACAATGGCAATATGCCTCCAAAGACTAGTGCCTAATTTACTACTCGCAAGCTAAAATACAAGAAATATGCCAGTAACCGGGTTGCAGGTGGAAAATCAACCTCCCAAGTGTACTTGAGCAAACAGTTGACTGCTGAATGTAAAAACCTCCGGTGGCAGTGAAAACAGGTTGGCCGTTGAAAAGGATATAAAATATTTTGGTACCAGGACAGTAAAATATGTGTTAAAAAGAACACAAATGACGAACCAATTATAATTAGAAGTGCTCAGGATCTTCAAAAACTAAAATTAGAAGAATATTGAATCACCAATAAAATTTAAGTTAAATTTTAGTCTAATATACCAAAATGGATTATCTCTAGAACCTCATTTCTTACTTTGAAAGAAAACGAAAAATTTGTCACTTTAATTCGGAGTCATTGTGTGAATCCAGTCATCGGAGTGAACTTCTCATCCAATTCTCAAACTGTGGGATGGACATAATAACCGTCTCTGAAACATTTTACAAGCCAAATAGTGATAAACAACTACCCAACTATGAATGCCATTCATGTGACGGGGTGCACAGCGAAGCATCTGGTGGAGTTGCTATATATACCAAAGAATGCTACAAAACTAAGGTATTTACACTCAACTGATGAAACAGATATGGACCAGAATTTATAGTAATTAAAGTCATGATAGACACAACAAAAATTTTACGTGCTTTTATCTAACGTCCACCTGGGGACGAGTTAATATATTGGTGACTAAATACACTGCTTCGTATATGGAGATGTCAACGAAAGATTTTGGAGTGGAGAATGGGAAACCAACAATATCATAGAAAACCTCGAACAATGCAATCTAGAATAGACGATTTCACCCGAGCGCTTTTCGACCTCTCGAATAACTAAAATACCGAAAGTCAAGGTAAAGTGTCCCATGAAATAGAGGTTTGTCGTCAATGCAATCGACAATCTACTCTTCTGCGACCTAAATTTAGTCAAAAAAATATTCCTACGGCACACACCGCTTCAAAATCTAACGTGTTTAATAGCTAGGAACGTTCCATATACAGCCCGACTTCCGGTATTTTTGTTGGACCAACCTACCACATGGGGCAATGTCACTCTACCCTCGACATTGTAGCTTCAGACTGTAATGTGTGGACAAAACGAGAACCCAGGCCTTTTAAGACATGACTTGCTGTATGCGGTCTACAACCAAAGTACTCCTTGGGTGGGAAAGAAAAGAATAACATTCAGAGACTTCAAAAATATTGAGGTAAATAGATTACTTAATTGTGCTAATGAGCTATGTTTTGCCCCGGTAATGGGGCCACCTAGGACGCTAGGCAGGCATACACCAAATGTAAAATGCCACATGCAAAATTGAATCCGAGGACATTTTTTTTTGTCGTGAACTGTCTTGCGAGAAGACTTCAGCCCAGAACCAGAACCCCTTCCAGTATCGCGCACCACCACCAATGCCACATGACTGCATGGCGCGATTGCCTACCTACTGCTTCGCAGGCGCTACATGCACAAAACCAAAAACAACGTGCCCTAACAAGCACAAAACAAATTCCGTAAAGAACGAGCAGACTTATTATGTAGCAAATTCATGTGGTACACCTTACAACTTGTTTTAAATATTATTTCTGCATCAAAGATCACGACCGACTCTAAGCATCAGCCTTCCTCTAACGTTGCTTAAATTAAAGTTTTCAGACTTCTTTCTAAATGCCTTCCGCTTGTCGTCGTCCTACCTAAAAACGAGACAGAGTGCCGTCGAAAGTCTGTGGTCATCCGTGTGAACGTGCGAGTTGTCTGGCAGCTGGAGCGAGGCTAACACGCTACCTGGCGATTAAGCAGACAGGAGGCCGGGCCAATTGTTTTTGTAACCTCACCATTCTACCGCTGCTAACGAGGAGTCCGTCACTCCGATTTTTCGTGTACAGTGACTCATGATCAAAAATCAGTAAATGACCAAAAGTGACTAAAAATTGAGTTAATGACTAACGTAGGAGTACGTGCAGCAGCCCGTAGTGGCTGAGCTTTAGTCATTAGTGTGCTAAAATTCTCAAATGAAACGGTTAAAGGAATATAGTAATAGTAATGTGCAGATGGAAGGCCAGGGAAGAAC
>NW_026267375.1:67875-68174 GCF_000697945.3 Frankliniella occidentalis | reverse complement strand
ATATCTCGTTCTGCTTTTGAACGGCTTATCCTACACTAAGTTGCGACTGTGGCTCTAATTTTGTTCGGTCCCTTGCAAGTACATTGCTGTTAAGAAAATAAGTTGTAAGTTTAAGAAACCTTTAATATGTCTTTTTGTACGATTAAATGAATTCTAGTCATTGTACGAGTGAATACCATTATTTTGTCATCCAATGAAGTATCTGGATTTTTAAAAAGTTATCAAATTAAAAATGTAATCCCAGATTAAGATTTCTCTGGTAAAATTAAAAAGGAAATGTCTTATGCTCAGAGCCGATC
>NW_026267375.1:63679-65043 GCF_000697945.3 Frankliniella occidentalis | reverse complement strand
GGATAGCTTTTTCAAAGCAGAAGGGCGGGCTAAAAACCGTCAAAACAACTAAAATCCCAGAGTGGTGACTACTGGGCCAGGCACTGGCGCCCACTGGGCCAAAGGTAGTAGTCGAGTGTTCAGCCACCCGGAGCGCACGCAGCGCCGCCCGGCCCTGGGGGCCAACTACTCACAGAGCAAGGTGTCTATTGTTGCTTTGGTGCCCGGGTGCGGGTGTGGAGCTGCTCAACAGGTGGTGTTAAACCATGTCGCCCTCCCCCCTCCCCCCAACTGTCTGGCAGAAACGGGTCCGTTTAAAAAGCATGAATAGGTTGGAGGCAGATAATAGACTACCTGTCCCGTTCCTGCCAGTGCGAGAGAAGAACAAAAACTCCGGAAATGGTATGAGAAGTCCGTCGCCCGAAAGAGGCGCGTATGCGCGTATGATCAATTTACGCATTAAGAACCCTTGAGTTTGATGTTTAAAATGCATTTCGAGTAATTGTATACTACGACAATGCCACATGAGTAATAACAGAGGTCAAAATTGGCGTTCGCGTCTCTTCCGGGCGACGAGCTTCTCATACTACTTCCGGAGCTTTTGTTCTTCTCTCGCCCTGGCACGCACGGGACAGGTAGTCTATTTCCATCAAATACATGAAATTTGATCGGTGAACTTCCCAGTAATTCATGCAGTAAGTGAGGATGGACACTTTGGAACAGAGTTTGGGAAAGCAATAGAAGAGACCTGCTCCGTCAAAAGAGAGTTCAAAGAAAACGAAGAGAAATATTACCAATCAAGAGGGAACTGTTCTTTGATCTCTGTTGAAAGAGAAAAGAAAATAACAATGAATGTCATCACCAAGAAGGATATTTTGGGAAGCCAACAACAATGGAAGCAAAGAGATCTTCAGGAGAGCTACAGAAATAGTTAGATTCTTTGAAAATTAAAGAATGGTGCCCACCTTATTTCTCTTGTGGGACAGACCACTTGAAATATGACCTACTTATAGATTTCAGCGCTGGAATCTTTGGAAAAAGTGGAATGACAATTGACATGTATCATCTTCACGGCCAACATTGAGAAGAAGATCGCTTACGATGCCTGAAAATTTGAATCGTTTACACCCTGATAAAAATAATGTCAAAAGTTTCGTGACTACAGGGGTACCTATGGGTGTGTAACCATCCCCACAAAACATTGAGGGAGGAAAATATGCTTTGATAGCAGTTGAATCTATGTCAGGATGTGCCATAGCAGCATTTAAAAACACAAACTGCAGAAGAAACAGCTAAAGCAATAATTTCCAATCGACACCTCGGAATAAAAGGCACGCAGTTCAGCCGCTGGATCCGACATACACGCAGTTCGGCCGCTGGATCCG
>NW_026267375.1:55014-63629 GCF_000697945.3 Frankliniella occidentalis | reverse complement strand
CTCATTACGTCTCGACTTATACTGAAGCTTCATGCGCAGTTTGAAGTCAATTGAAGTTACCGTCTGAGAGAAACGTGGGCCAGTACAGACAGACAGACAGACAGACAGACACACGACCAAAGAGTCCTCTGCACCCCACATCACAGCAAAGGCTTCGCAAGCTCAGCCAAAAATGACAAAGGAGAAATTGATTAAAAATGACTGTTTTTGACTATCAATGACTGAAATTGACTAAAAATGACTGAAAATGTATGATAATTATTCACGTTCACGTTCGGCGTTCGTTTCGACCATGGGAGGAGGGCGCCCTGGAGAAGAAGCTTAACCCCGGCTGGAGCGTGCGCCGCGGGACGGGGGACCAGCCTGTCAGCGCAAATGCAGAGCTACGGCCTTTTGTAAACGTGCGCCAGAATGGCGAAGGACTGACGCGTCGGCTCGTGTAACTATCATACCTGTAAGTTCAAAAGTAAGGGCGCTGCTAAGCCGGGAGGTCGGGCTGCGCCGACCGGTGGAGGGGGAGCGCAGCGGTAGACTGCGCATCGCCCGCCCGGCCCAGCAGCACCCTTACTTTTGAACTTACAGGTATGACAGTTACATGAGCCGACGCGTCAGTCCTTCGCCATTTTGGCGCACGTTTGCAAAAGGCCGTAGCTCTTCATTTGCGCTGACAGGCTGGTCCCCCGTCCCGCGGCGCACGCTACACTGTTAAAAATTTTAACATGAAATTACGAACAAAGGGGAGTTAAATTTATACTATGATTTCGCTGTTTTCTCAAAACTACGATTTCCTCGTAAAATAACAAACTGTTCAACTATCCGCAAAAAAATGTTTTTTCGTAAAATAACGAACAATTCATGTTTCGTTCGAAAATTTATTCGTTTGAAAAATTACGAGCAGTTTGTTGATCTCTTAAAACGACTTCTTCGTGTTCTTGAAATGAATTGACGCATTCGTAATTTATTTCCTGTTGATGAATTTATGATGAAAGCCTTTCAACCCTTACCAGAAGGCTACGTTGAGCCCACGTCCGAAAATGAATTCAGAAACGGACGGAGTACTCCTAAAAATTGTACTGCGCTAACAATACAGGACTTATAAGCGCGCGCTCAGTTTTTCTTTTCAGAGTAGAGACAGAGTGGAATTACTGCACCCATAGCTAATCGGAGGTTATGATTCATCCGCGAGAGCTATCCTACGACACTGGACCACCAGCCTCCGAACATTGCAACAATGGCTCTCGCTGACCACTTGCGTCCTGGTCTCCATTAGACACACCATACTCACCTGTGCCAGTTACATGGTACGATTTAAAGTGCGAAACATTGCATTCCATGTGAGGCCTAGATTTTTAACCTGCAGCCGTGACTGCCCCCCAGAGACACCCATGTTCTGCTCAAAGTCACAAAGCAGTAACGGATTCCTTTTCGTACTTCGCTCCGTCTCTCTCGTTTTATAACGGTACAATTCTCTGATGACATGTGCATCCTTGTCACATCCCAAACCCAGGACTATATCTTAATTTTACGAAAAACGTCATTTTTCGGAAATAATCATAAATTGATGATTTTACATGTAAAATAACGAATTGGCCATGATACATATGTAACTCCCCTGTGTTCGTAATTTAATGATGCTTAGTGATAATTTTACGACTTTTTTCAAAAATTGGTTTCTACAAAGTGTTCGTACAAAATTATTTCGTAATTTCACAAAAATTTCTAACAGTGAACGGCCGGGGTTAAGCTTTTCCTCCAGGGTGCCCTTCTCCCATGGTTCGACCCCAACTAAGATGGCGTGAGGTACAAAACTATGGAAACAAGATGCGTCCCAACCGAGTGCATCCACGACGATCAATAAATAATGCGGGGAAGAAGTGAGAACTGGAGAGACTGGAAATGACTGAAAATGACTCAGAAAATGACTGAATATGACTAAAAGCGAATAAAAATGACTAAAATCTCTGAAAACCCAACAGCATGCATTGCATGCGTTATATAAAGCATGCATGGTATGCACACTGTATTTAACCGGTATTTAACGCCTGCATCGAGATGCATGCTGTTTTTAACGCATGCATTGAGATGCATGCTGTATTTTACGCATGCATTAAGATGCATGCTGTTGCTACAACTCGTTTTCGTGGAATATTTACTAAGTGAGCTTTTCGTTTTTATTTTTGATAAGCCCATCGGATTCCTTGTGAAATTTCCGTTCGAACGAGCCTACATGTGATGGGGCCCCGACGCATAGTTACTTCGTACGTTCAGTTTAGCGGTTTAAAAAAAAATATATTTGAAGTGTTGGAATTTAAGTTGGGAACCCCATCACATGTAGGCTCGTTCGAACGGAAATTTCACAAGGAATCCGATATCAAAAATAAAACCGAAAAGCTCACTTAGTAAATATTCCACGAAAACGAGTTGTAGCAACAGCATGCATCTCAATGCATGCATTAAATACAGCATGCATCTCAATGCATGCGTTAAAAACAGCATGCATCTCAATGCATGCGTTAAATGCAGCATGCATACCATGTATGCATGCTTTATATAACGCATGCAATGCATGCTGTTGGGTTTTCAGAGATGTGACGGAATGACCAAAAATTGATTAAATGACTGAATTGAGTGAAAATGACTAAAATGACTGAAACTGACTAAAAGTGACTGAAAATGACTAAATATGTGACCACACAATAGAAATTCTGAGAGGACTAAACATTAAAACAGAAAAGGGGGAACAGTTTTGTTTTGTCAGTGAGGATGATACAATAGTACAGGGGTCCGTAACTTAACATATAAGGACCACATAACGTTTTGTTAATCGTTAGTGTTGTACCCGAGGGGGTAATCACTTCGCGAAAATGCGTACACCTCAACTTTTCACTTCCCCACTTTCATTCACTTTTCTTAATTTACGCTTGACTTTTAAACCGTTTTACAACGTTTACTACATATCCTTGCCTATATTCCCTCTCTTTGATTTATTTTTGATCTAATCAACGCACGATTAGTCACTTTTGTCCTCATTTTCTTTCAGTTTTGTCACTTTCAGTCAACTTTATGTCACTTTCACTTTAACTTTTAAAGAAATGTGTACACCTAGTTTCTGTCGTTCCCGCCCATTTTTCCCAAAAATATTTTTCCAAAAATATATTCCCAATTTTAAATTTCCCAATATGTACTTTTTCCCAAATTCTATTTGCCCAAAATAAAATTCCCAATCCGACTTTCTCAATGAGTAATTTTGGCACTCCTGATGAACGGCTCCACGCTAGATTTCTATAGGGCAGTGGCGACAAGAAAGGGTTGGCACGGCCGCTGAAGTTTGATTGTCGGGGCGCTACTGTGCACACTTGTCAAAATGGACGCAGAGCCTGCAGAAATCATCACGTCCCGCCGCGGGGGGAAGAAGCTGCTCCACAGCGGCTTCGTCTACTACCGGCGGGATAGCAGAAAGGGCAACACCTACTGGGCCTGCGTGAAGAAGAAGGAGTGTAAGGCCACCGCTGTTACCACCTACAGCAACGGGGCCGTGGAGGTGCTCAAGGTGGGCAAGCACGACCATGCGCCAAATCGCGAAGAGGTGGAAGCGGAGAGAGTGGTTTCGAATCTCAAGAGAATTGCGAGCGACCACCCTGAGCTACCGCCTGCCCAGATTCTACGCACGGAACTCCCGAAGTGCTCCGAGGGTGTGCTCAGCCAGCTGCCTGAACGTGAAAACCTGAAGAAGACAATGCGACGAGAGCGGGCACGGGACCAGCCCAGCAACCCCCTCTCCCTGGCGGAATTAAGAGAAATTCCTGACAGGTACATGTACACACTAGGGTAGACGCAGACACCAAATGAACGAAAATTACTAGAACAGCGTATCTTTTATTCAATTCTAGATACCAGTCCACGATTGCCGGGGAGCCGTTCATTATCTACGACTCTTTCGAGGAAGGTGACGCGGACGAAGAAGACAGGGTCATAGTGTTCAGCACCCGAAGAAATCTAGAAATTTTATTCAAATGTCTGCTTTGGTTTCTGGACGGTACATTCAAAACCGCTCCTCACATCTTCCTCCAAATTTTCACAATTTTGGGGCTGGTGGTGCGTTCGGGGACCGATGCAGAGGACCCCGACACAACGGTGTCTTTGCCACTTGTGTATGCATTGTTGCCGTCCAAGACCGAGGTGCACTATACCCTAGTGCTGCAGAAGGTGAAGGAAGCTGCAGCGAGGTTCCGCATCCGTGCCGCTGCAGCGCCAACCAAGATCATGACGGACTTCGAAGTGGGGATCATCAATGCGGCCCGCGCGGTGTTCCCCGAGGCGATCATTCGCTTGTGTTTCTTCCACCTGGGGCGGTCCTGCTACCGGAAGGTACAGAGTTTGGGGCTCCAGGAGCAGTACAACGACGCAGATGACCGCTCGCTCAAGAACGCAGTCCACTCCCTGCTGGCCCTCGCCTTCGTGCCGGTTGACCAACTGCTAGACGCCTTCGACCAGCTGGAGCAGGTGGTGCCCCAAGCGGCCGGTCAGGTGTTTCGCTACTTCGAGGAGACATACATCCGTGGTCCACGAGGCCGTGGTCGGAGGAGGGCAGCGAGGACGCCGCGGTACGCAGTAGAGTTGTGGAACACCTACGACGCCACACTGGCGGACGAACACCGGACCAACAATATCAGCGAGGGCTGGCACAACAGGTTTCAGGTAAGGGAGATGGGCGGGAGGTGCTACAGGGGAGGGAGGGGTTACTATATGTACAAAAAAAATTTCAACAGCTCGTCATCGGAAAGAAACACCCGTCTCTCTACTCCTTCCTCCACGAGATTAAGAAGGAGCAGGGCGACACCGAGACTGTGCTGGCAGAGATGCGCCTACGCAGAAAAATCAAGAACGCGCCGAAGAAGAAATGGAGGGACCTTCAAAAGCGCATCAGGGGCATCGTCGCAGACCTGCACACCTACGAGGACGTGACTGTCTACCTCCGGACACTCGGCCACCACTTCCAGCTTTAGAAAATTGGAAAAGACAAATAAAAATACAATTTGGGACTCATTGTCATTGGGAAAATAAATTTGGGAAACTGAGAAATTGGGAAATGCGATTTTGGAAAAATATTATTGGGAACTAAAAATTTGGGAAAAAAGCTATTGGGAAAAGAGGATTGGGAAAAATGACCGGGAACCAGTTTCTGTAGTGATCACCCCCTCGGTTGTACCCGATAACTGATAACGCCTACTATGGCACGTAACAGATACGTAAATAACTTATAACTTTTGTTTAAAAAAATAACCGTTCTGGATTTATCAAATATTACTTTGATAAGTGTTTAAGTGTTATGTTCTATAATTTCATGGCTGAGCGATATAAGTCACTAAATAACGGGAAGCCGCTTTTAACGTTAAATGAATAGGTTACATATACAAAGTTGAGGGAATAACAAAATTCTTATTGGTTACGTATCTAACTTAACTTAAAGTTTTATTTGCGACTTTATTCAATTATTTAACAAACCGATCATGTTCGTTATGTTAAGTTACGGACCCCTGTAATAGTATACACAACAAAGGGAAAATCTGAGGTAATTTTTGCCTGGTAGTCGGTACATTTTAATTACTCATGTCTCTCATCCTACTGTATACTGATATTTTATATTGTTTAAAGCATGTTAGAAAAATGCAGCATTATACTAATTTGATGGCACATTTAACTACGCCCCTAAACATTTTAAACAGTTCTACACAACTCATGGCTTTATTGATGGCCATTATGTTCAATTAGCATATGTGCCCCTCAACTGCAAAGATACCAAAACGTGAGTTTTTGTTTTGTTTTTATTTTGATACTTTTATTTATTCTACAGCCCTTGTTAGATGTGACGCCCTTTTTGAATACAGGTATAACAAAATGTGGGAATTAATTTTTGAACTCTCACGGGGCTTGACAGGACAGACTCCTCAACCTGAAATTGTACTTGTCGATTTTGAAGATGCGGCTCATGCGAGCCTTCGGGAGTGGTTACCTACTGCAGCCATACATGGATGCCGTTTTCATCTTCATCAAAATTTTATCAAACACATTCATGCTGATGCTCAGCTTTCTAGGGAAGTGGCTTCATGCGTTTTTAGGGCTGTCAATGCTACCACCTGACATGGTTCCAGATGCATTTTTTACACTGATTGAAATCACGATGATGAATGGCCGGCGTCCTTTACAGAATTTGCTGATCATGTGACAGACACTTACGTTTCGGACACTGCTCGGTATGTATATTTTTCAAGTTCACTAAAAACGCAAGTGTGTGAATGTCGCACACTTGTGTTAAAACGCTGATTATATTTTAATCCTGTGCTTTCAATGTTATAGTTTCCCTCCTGAAATGTGGGCCTGTGATCCGACCTCATCAGATCCTAGAACTACAAATGCTGCCGAGAGTTTTCATCGCCATTTTAATGATTCATTTTGCGGAGCCCACCCAAGGGGAAATAGGCTCCAAAAATTTGTACACCCGAAGTCGAAGTTCATGAACTTCAGCCGAAGTTCACTGAAGTTCGCTTTGTAAAATTTTATCGAAGTTCACTGAAATTCTCCGAAGTTCACCGAAATCCATCGAAGTTCACGGAGTTCACCGACGTTCAAAATAAGCGTCGAAGTTCTTCGAAGTTCACAGTACATGTCGAAGTTCCCCAAAGTCCAAAATAAATGTCGAAGTTCCCCGAAGTTCAAAATAAATCTTAGAAGCTCGCTGAAGTTCAAAATATTTTAGTACATAGTTACGGCTTCTCTTAGCAATTTAAAGTGCTTACTATAAGCGAATCTCGAGCTTACTCAAAGCAGGTATCTACGGCCCGAATTACAAAGATTACAGAGGAAGAATTTTGCTTTCATATCTCTTGACCAGTTCGAAGTGCGAGAACTTCGGTCGAAGTTCCGCGAAGTTCACCGAAGTTCACCAAAGTTCTCGAAGTTCACCGAAGTTCGACGAAGTTCAAGCCTATTTCCCCTTGAGCCCAACCAGACATCCACCATCTTACGGAAACTCTACTAAATATACAGGCTGCAACCAACATCAAATTCAACTCTATCCGGCGGGGGATCGCAGGGCGAAGGGACCTGCAAGTGATAGAGCGTTATTTGAAAGCATGCACAGCATATAAAGAACTAGTGAGTGGAGAGAAGCCAATGTACAGGTACCTAAAATTCATGGGTTTTCTATTTAAGAAGAAGTAAACATATGTCATGTGTTTTGTTATGAATGAATCCTCTTTCATAGTTTTAGGTTTTTATATTTGAGACTGACTATTTTAATGTTTCTATGTTTTTACACTTTCTGTACATGTACATGTACTTTTGTTTCATATATTGTGTACTGATAATTCTATCTTTGAACTGTGTACTTGTGTACATACACTTAGTGTACACATACTGTTCCATGTACTGTGTACTGCTAATTTTACATTTTGAGAACTGTGTACGTCGCTTGTCTCTAATGCAAAGCACGCACGACGCTCGGCCGCTAGCGAAAGCACGCACGGCGGAGCGCCGCTAGCGAAAGTGTACGTCGCTTGTCTCTAATGCAAAGCACGCACGACGCTCGGCCGCTAGCGAAAGCACGCACGGCGGAGCGTCGCTGGCGAAACCACGCACAGCGCAGCGCCGCTGGTGAAACCACGCACAGCGCAGAACCACTGGCGAAACCACGCAAGTGCACCAATTGGTGATTTTTGGAGATATATGCCGTTGGAAAGAGGAAATCATGCTCTTTCAGAATATATACATATCTCAATTTTTTTGATAAATGCACCTGCGTGGTTTCGCCAGTAGCTCTGCGCTGTGCGTGGTTTCACCAGCGGCGCTGCGCTGTGCGTGGTTTCGCCAGCGGCGCTCCGCCGTGCGTGGTTTCGCCAGCGGCTGAGCGTCGTGCGTGCTTTGCATTAAGGACAAGCGACGTGTGTACATGTACTTTGTGTATTTTTGTATATGCCTATTTTGCATTTGAGAACTGTGTATTGCTACTTGCTTGTCGGTACTTCCTATCAATATGCGCTTATTTGTTTAAAGTCCAAACAATTCCGCTCATTACTAAGGGCTCTAAACAGAACCGCTCATCTGCGCGGGTCCTACACAGAACCGCTCAGATTCCCAGATTTCAATGGATGTTCCCAGGTGCTGAGCTTTAATTTTGAAACAAATAATGTAACGCACTCTTATGTCTTTACTGGAACACCATATTTAAACTACTACAGCCCGTAAAAGCCTCCGATATTGGGTGATATTATAGTAAACACGAGGGGCAACATAACCTAACCAGCGCCCCGGGCGCGAGCAGATGGGCGGTTTTGTGTAGGACCTGCGCAGGTAAGCGGTTCTGTTTAGAGCCCGAGGTGACGAGCGATTACGTTTAGCATAATGAATTATAAGCGCATATTGATAGGAGGTACTGTTGTCCCTAAATTTTGCACTTACATAAGAATTTTTCTAGAAATGTTTCTTCATTTTCCCAAAAATTTCTCGGAGCACCTGGCCCGACTCAACGTAGAATACCACAACTTTCTTTGCGTATAACTCGGCTAAGTGCATTGGACGCCGGCGGGATAGGCAACCCGCCGCACCGGGTGCCTTCC
>NW_026267375.1:46733-51252 GCF_000697945.3 Frankliniella occidentalis | reverse complement strand
CATCCACGCACTTCGCACGCTTGATCCGAGATCCACGCAGTTCTCCGCTCCCGTTCGAAACTCACGCAGTTCATTCGGGCGCCGAGCCGTGGCAGGCCGAACCACGCCACCCGCCGCTGGCCGCGCTCCGCGCTCCGCGCCGCTGCGCGCC
The DNA here is from genome assembly GCF_000697945.3 of Frankliniella occidentalis. Classification (NCBI taxonomy): domain Eukaryota; kingdom Metazoa; phylum Arthropoda; class Insecta; order Thysanoptera; family Thripidae; genus Frankliniella; species Frankliniella occidentalis. Next base: position 51,101 of record NW_026267375.1, on the reverse strand, counting down.
CCCACCGACAAGAAAGAACATTCTCTATTCGAACTTACGTTTTATCTCGTCCGTAAGGCGCCATGGCCTGCTGCTCCAGCGAGTATGCAATCCGGCAAGTCAGAAGTCACCCTACAAATGTGTGCACTGTTTACACTATGCACCAAAACAAATGAGCTGGCCATAGGTGATGTTCGTTGCGGAGGTTCGAGACACCTACACGAGCGAAATCAGAAGCCGGCAAGCGGGAAGCGAGCGGGCAAGCGCGAGGACGAGGGGGAGCGACCGAGCCGAAGGAGAGCCGAGCGGCTCGGGCGCGACGGCCGAGCGCCGTGAACTGCGTGAGTTTCGAACAGAAGCGGAGAACTGCGTGGATCTCGGATCAAGCGTGCGAAGTGCGTGGATGTCGGATCCAGCGGCCGAACTGCGTGTATGTCGGATCCAGCGGCTGAACTGCATGCCTTTTATTCCAAGGTGTCGCAATGTGTTCGCAATCTTTGGATCTCGTTCGGCAATAGGGCAAGAAACAGAATTCCAATCAGAATAAGTTCGGGAGTTGATAACCTATACAAGATTAAAGAAAAGGAAACATCAGCGAGTGCTATTTCAAAAAGAAAGAAAGAGAGAAGTGGAGAGGTTATGAGCCAACACTGAAACTACAGAAAACATAGGACCTGTTTTTATTTTCAGTGTCCGGAGTTAACTTTTATCAGAGTTTGGTTAGTAGCCATTTCCGTGTGTTATTCAATAATTTCTAATTACGTTTCAGATGCCGCTGAAGGATGATTTCAGCGTCCGACAGTCTTTATCTACTTGGAAATGGCTTTTGGACCCGAATACAGTGCTTTGTGTCCGACGGCGTATCTTCTCTCTGTTTGTTGCGAGTATTGTAAGATATCGCCTCAAATCATACTTCCCATTTGGTTATTCATTGGTGTAAAGGATGTGGAATAGAGCTCTTAATAACAGTCCTAGACGTGAATGTGAATAGGGTATTCCGGGTAAGCTTGGCGCCGTAAACGGGAGGCGAAGATGGCGGTGGTCAGATCTCAGCCTCATGGCTACTGTCATACGGGAATGCGCCTAGTAATACATCCGAGCAACTGGGTCATTCCATGCCAAACGTACCCCCCTAATTTTTTTTTTTGACGAAACTTGGTGGAAACGTTCCCTTAAGTGGTCCGACGACCACCTGCAAGAGCGTTTCGGCCTTGCGCGACGGGTTGCCTACTTATCGGGGGTCAAAGATTTCCCGCCACTGCGCATCCCACTCGATCTAGCGAGCGCCACGATCCATCTTTTTTCAAACGATCAACGTCCTCAGGGTTAAGAACTGACCCTCTTTCGAATGCGCTTGTCCATTCTCCAAAAATATTCACGCGACGTAGCAAAAACTCGATGTTTAGTTTCAAAATCGGATTTTGGCCAAGTATGACACCTTTGATTTGCTTGAGAGTAGGCTCATTGGAAAGCCCGTTCAATTTCCTGAAAGACCCAACTTTCGGTATCATGGGCAGACGCCTACGAGCGACGCTACGGGGCCGAACGCAAGCCGCCCGCGCCGCTCAGTGGCGTGGCCTAGCGTGGCGTCGAGCTGGCCGGGCCCCAACTGACATGTTTAGTAAAGGCTTAATCTATTCTTTTACGCCCGATTTACATATTAATTTTTTTTTCATGGTTTGACTTTTATAGCCAAACTCCGAAATCTGTTACACATTGCCCCACCCTCCCTAAAAAGGAAAACTCGCACTGGTCCCCAAACTCAGAAAAGTTGTTAATAACTACCTCAGGTTCCACAAAGGGGTCACTATAAACTCTCGCGTACACCGATTTTTTGTGTTTTTCTTGAATTTTTGTGATTTTTTCTCTCTTCTTGTGATTTTTTGTGATTTTTTGAGGGTTTTTCATGATTTTGTTATGATTTTTTATTATTGGTTCGTAATTTTTTGTAAGGATGAACTCAAGACTGAACGCAAGACTAGGTGTAAGACAGGCCACAAGAGTAAACGACTGTACTGACTTTCACAGCTAGACGACTCGCAGGGCTAGATCGATTCTTCACCGGAATCACTAGCTAACTTGCAGGACCAGTCCCTCTATGTCTGTGAATAATCGCGTCTCGTAGGAACGTCGCTTTCAAGTTGACTATGCTTGCTATATGCCGTCTTCGAACGTTTTTGATTCTGACAACCTGCGCCCCTTTTCGAAGCGCCTCCTTTATTTCAGTGTGCATTGGACAACGTTAAATTTTACCTCTTTTTCAGGCCTCTCAAATGCTTGTCGGGTCCCTCGTGGTCCTCCTTTTTCTTGGTGCAGCACACGGGCAAAATTTGATAGCCGCTTCGAACTCTGCCAACGTTTGCTGTGGCTTCTACTCCTGCTTAGGGGCCGATGTCACATTCTTCTGGCGGCAGCGCAGAGCGTACAGCATCGTCGAGCAGTTGGAACTGTTGTATAAGGATGTCGAAAGGCTGGCCGTTACTAGTGATGCGGTGCGTAAAACTCAAACTTAGACCATTTTCGTGGGATAAATCTGCAGTCAATTAGACTTGCCTAATGTTGGCTCATATGATTTTGTTTTGACTAAATTACTAGGAAACATACCATGAAACAAAGGCGCTATAGTGAAGAGGTTGTATTGCGCACAATGTGCATGAAGTCCGCTTTACTGCTTGGAAACCCGCAAAGTTTTCATTTTTCGGAGTGAACGGCGTGATTTGGGACAGCGTAGTTTTAATCGCAGAAAGTTGTACAAAAAGGCACGCTACACGCCATCCCCGAAAACTGAAAACTTTACGCGCCTATTTGTTTCGCTAGTAGGTAGTAGGAAAGCGGACTTCATGTGCGTAATATAGCGTCTTCGCCAAGGCGAGACAAAAATTCAAATAATTATAGATTCTACAGCACTTTTAATTTTCATGGGAAATTGTTTTCATGGTAAAGATAGGCAAGTGCCCAATGGGATAGGTTACACGGAAAAAACGAGTCGGTTGCGTTAACCCGTAACTTGGTCCTCACAACCGAGTCACGGTGTTACTTTTGGCTTTACTAGAAAGTTGGTTGTGTCAACTATACATTTTAGTAAAGGTAGCCTGGTCATGCCAACTAACATGAGATGGTCATAGCAACCGAGTAACCTTAGTTCGGATAACCGAGTAACTAGTGAAGAAAGTAAACTTTTAAATCTTTTAGAGGCACTTCCACCTCGTTCCCTCACCCTTCCGAGTGAAGTGACCATCTTGCTAACCCAGTAAGGCCCTCACGGAGGCGTCATGTGTACGCAGCGGTCGGGACTTGAACCCCGGCCGCTGCGGTAGCGAGACCTCCGCCATACCACTAGGCTATCGCGACGCGTACGATAGAGCGTGCCGGACAACGACCACGTGCCGCTGCCGACGCGATCCCGGAGCCACCCGGAGCGGGCGGTGGGCAGCAGCAGGGAGTGGGGCAGGTGGGGGGAGTGGAGGGGGGATAGCCGAGGCACCCCGAATCCCGAAGTGCAACCGATGGCATATGCTTGCAACAACCATCTCGAGTGACAATCTGAAATAGTTGTGGCAAACAAGTCGCCTGGGTACCAACATCCCAAAATCAGTTCGCCCAACTAAATCCGGTGGTGGCCCCGCCAACCGGCAAATATGCCGGTTACCCCAACCAACCTTTTATTTCCGTGCTCTTCATGGAAAGACAACCGTTCCATGAAGTCCTCTCGCATGGTGATCATTTTTCCACAGGGGTCCGTAAGCAATGCTGCATTAGCAATGAAAGGGCACTGTTTTGCTCATGGGTCCCGCCTACTTCACCATGCTGAAGTATAGTGTAAGAAATCGTAGACTTTGTGTCGGATGCAGTAAGCCGAATCAACCACTTCGGTAAAGCAGAAATGCAGAAGAATACGAGGGACAAGAAAACGGAAGTCACCATGTGAACCCTTAGAGGCCCGCGACCAGAAGCTGCGATCAAAAAACTTATGTTGCTTGAAATTCTTCTTATCAACCACCTAAATAGACGAGAACAACAAAGAAATCCGAAATTCCCAACATGTAGTTTATAAACGGTAAGGGGCGTACGGATATAGAAAATTTGACGATCCCTAATATGCTGACTTTTCGATCAAAATTGGTGTCATTGTGTGAGTCTCGACTCAAATCTAAGGAATATGAAAAAAAAATTGGCATTTTCGCCCTTAGGACCCGGGAAATGGGGCCCGTTTTCGGTGGCCTCTGTTCGACAAGCGGTGCAGTCAGCTTGTCCTACCCCCTTTTTGTCCTACCTGAATATTTCAATTCAAAAGTCGAATATTTTAATAAAAATTTGGAATATTTTAAATGATTTAGAAAATTGGAAAATATCAGATTTTGGTGTCCTACCTTAAAGTTGACCAACTAT
>NW_026267375.1:44968-45558 GCF_000697945.3 Frankliniella occidentalis | reverse complement strand
AAGATTGTAAAAAAATAGAAACATCATTGGGCCAGTACAGGTCACCCATGGGCCCGTACACGGTAAACAAAAAAACTCGGAATCTGTGGCGTAAATAAAGAGTGATTTTCAATTTTTGAGGCATTTTCTCGACTTGTAATGCATCGTCTCGATTTCGAGCATCCAAACCCTGATTTAGAGCCGCTCAGTTCTGATTCCGAGCTGACGAGCTCGAAATCCGGATATTGTTTCTCGAAATTTGGGAATTGATGTCCGAAAACAGGTAAAGGGTGACCCGGTTTTAGAGACACGTTTACCCGATTCTGAGATCGGTAGCTCGGAACCAGGACAACACCTCGGAATCTGAGTTTTTCTGTTAACCGTGGATCTGCCTGGCCCAGTAGTCGCCACTTTGCGATTTCACTTGTTTTGACGGGTTTTGGGATTACCAGGAGCATTGCCCGGCCGAACTGAACTAACAGAGGCAATGAAAGGCGCGCAATACTCATTGGACCCCCAAAAAACCGTCAAAACAACTAAAATCCCAGAGTGGTGACTACTGGGCCAGGCACTGGCGCCTAACTGGGCCAAAAGTGGCGAGTACTGGGCCA
>NW_026267375.1:36954-38876 GCF_000697945.3 Frankliniella occidentalis | reverse complement strand
ATCTACGTTACTTACAAGGGAACATTAACTGTAGGTGATTGTTCTTGACGACAGTACAGTCAATGTGGTAGACGTATTTCAACTCTGTAGTTCTGCTCTAGCAAGTGCTGTTCTACTTCGTCTGCTACGGGAATTCTCTCTCTGGGCATGACGCCCGTATAAACGATTTCACTTCGCAGAATATTTTTATTCCAGGAATTTTTTTATTCCGGGGATTGTTTTCATTCCGGGGAATAGTTTTATTCCAGGGAATATTTCTATTCTTGAAATTGAATATTTTTAAAGGTCGGTCAACATTGAGGTAGGACACCAAAATTTGATATTTTTCAACATTCTAAATAATTGAAAATATTCCAAACTTTTATTAAAATATTCAGGTAGGACAAAAAGGGGGTAGGACAACCTAAATAGACCCTCGACAAGTTTAGGGCGAATAATATCTTTTTTTCCGTGCAACGGGTTTACCGACCAGGTAGTTGCCCGCATACAAGTTAAAAAAGTGGTGACTATCAAATTGCGTCGGCAATTGGGGGCCAAAAGTAAGCGTAAAAACCATATGTCGTTTATAAACGACACAGGGCTTTAAGGGGTGTTGGTGTTGTGGGTGCCAATCGTCCTCCGATGCGCCGAATTTGATCGAAAATTGATCGGTCCCCACCAAGACATATCAGAATACTCTAATAGGGCATGTCAGTTGGGGAAAATGCGTATTGGGTCCACGAAAATAAGAGGAATGCCAAATTGGTTTAAATTTCACGCGGTATGAAAAATCGCGATGATGGTGCCATAGTTCGGAGCTAGCCGACAAACCCCGTCCAGTATCCGTTTCCATCTCTAATTCGAAAAAAGCTTTTGATGTACAAATCAATTTTTATAGACTTCCACCGATAGTATGTTGCTTCTGTTTACCCGAAACCCATACAAACAGCAATTTTTATTGGCTGATGAGCGATTAGCGAAGCCCATTACTCCACTGACCGAAAAAATGTCATTCTGTTTGTTTGTTTCTCTGTATGTCTGTTTGTATGCACGATAACTCCAGAAGGAATTGGGATAGCGACCTGGTAATTTCAGGGTCGTTTTGTATTACAAAAAGACAGATCGAGTTCGAGTTCGAAGAAGAGCATTCTAGCTCGAAAATTGACTTTAAAAAAAATCAAAAACCAAAGGTCGCAAAATGTTTTTTTATCGAATATTTTTTTATAGGTTTCTAAGGGGTAACTCGTAAAAAAAAAGAATCTTCTGGACGAAAACTTCGTAACGTTTGGGTGCTAGAGATCATTTCTTGACGAAAATAAAGTGAAAATGCGACCCAATGGTCTATAAAATCGTATAAAAGGCTTCATATCCAAAAACTGTAAGGGGAGTGGTGCTTTAATCACACATTTTTGACGTCAAACTACGCCATCCTTAGGGGTCTAGGTGCCCTAGATTATCGACTAAAACGTGGGTTTTCACATGACAGTATGTCAAATCAGAACTTTTAGTGAGTATCTTTATCGAATTTCAGAAGTTTCGTGTCCCTAATTTTAGACTAATAAGTCCCCCAGAAATGCTGCAAGCATGGGTCATGCTGCATGACAAATTTGGGGGCGGAAAGGCCCTATTTCTGTAAACCTACCTGTTAACTTGTCACGGGTGTAGCACATCAGGCCTAACTATATGTGTCGCGTCGCAGCGTAACAGTGTTTCGCGAGATATCGCGAATCCGGTCAAGGGTCGTACCCATACTTCATTTAGGGGGGGGGGGGGTACAATTATTATGGGGTCCCAAAAGGATCAGGAACATCATTGGAGTCCATAGAGACCCCATATTATTTGTACCCCGGGGTAAAAATAATATAGGGTCTGTATGGGCTCTAATGATCTTCCTGATCCTTTTGGGACCCCATAATATATGCCCCCCCCCCCCCTAAATGTCA
>NW_026267375.1:35179-36325 GCF_000697945.3 Frankliniella occidentalis | reverse complement strand
CACAGTGTCACCTTTGAAAGTCTTCTCTCGTAGTACCTCTAAATATTGGGTTCTGAGAATTGGAAAATAAGGAAATCTCTGAAATGTACTTGGTTCGACTCGGCCTGCTGCTCAGCTCGTCATTTCCATGGAAACTCGTGGATGCAAACTCGAATTTTTTAAATTTCATCAGACAAATTTATACTAAACATACCTAAAAGAAAAGAAGCAAATTTCCGTAGTATTAATTTATTTAAATGTCATTAACTTCTCTTGGGCACGATCGGTTCTGCCATAAGGGGCCATCGTCAAGAATAATAATAAACTTTAGGGTGAAAGCAATAGGCACCCCTAACGGGTACCTAAAAATTCTAACGATAACTCGTTAATCGGTCGGTAACTTAAGGTAGGGTGCACAATCAGCTCGCTTACATTACCCTGTTAAAAATAGAAGGATCTTAATGATCTTAGGCTTCGCCCGATATTATTTCATTGGTTGAAAGAACAAAACGAAGTATGAATAATTTAATTGTTATGAGTTTAAGGAAACCTTTTAACCTTGTTATCACTGTCATTTTAAGAAAACCTACTGTGCACGATGATCCTACCCAAAAGATTGAAGAACACGCCAGAAAAGTCTTGTCTGTCTTGAAAAAACTAACTGCTGAGAATAAAGGTCCTAGCTGTGTTTAGCAAGAAGCTCTTGTCAAAGACAAAATGGTCTCGTAAAACTTGAAAAAAAAATGTTTGTTTTTGTTTTAGAGAAAAGTGGGGAAATAAAAATGAAGCAAACCTAAACTAACAAACCTAACTCGATGCAGAAAATCAGAAATGCTACTGTTAATGTAAAATAAAAATGAAGCAAACCAAAACTAACATGTTTGATTTAACCCATAGCATAAATTGAAAAGGAGTGGACTCCAATCAAAGGGAAGATAGAGGCTAAAGACAAATGATGAAACTATGTTATGTAAAATAACATTGAACAGCGAGTCAGTTAAACCAAAAAGAAAAATTATTTTAATCATGTAACAAAACATAGTTGGAACCAATAAATTCTTAAAAAATTAAATAGGGTAGGTGATACAGTTATGGGACGGGGTACAGTTATTGGACACTTCGCACTTCGAGCGCCACGGTAGACAAACGGCGTGACGCAGACAAACT
>NW_026267375.1:33798-34124 GCF_000697945.3 Frankliniella occidentalis | reverse complement strand
CAGCAATAAGTTTGTTCATTACTTGGTACCACTTAACTGGCTTGTTGTTGAATTTTTTGGGTAAGATTGTTGTACACAACAATTCTTCTTCATAGGACACACAATGTGTGTTTGTAAGGTTTCTTTTGTGATGCTATCCGGAAAAGAACTTAAATGAGGGAACAGTTTCACAACCCGATATTTGACACCTTTCGCAAGCGTGTCACTTTTCCGTGCACGAGCATCCTCCTTAACATCATCAAATGGATCATAATCAGCCCTGCAATAAAATAAACATATTTAATAGGCGAAAAAATTGAGAACTGTCAAAAATAACATGCAAAAAC
>NW_026267375.1:28700-33748 GCF_000697945.3 Frankliniella occidentalis | reverse complement strand
TAGCCCATGAGCCCATAGGTACGTCTCATCTTTAATCGAGAGACGCACAGCGCTGCGTCAAACGAAAGTGTGCGCTTAACCGTCCCATAACTGTATCACCTACCCTAACAGATTCAATACAAATTACATATTTCATTTACGAGCCACTGCTAGAGGGCATTGAAAGATCAGGGCGACGTTTAATTGGAGATTCTTCAAATGAATCATCACTCCTTCTCTTTCTTGCAGCTGCAGCATCAGCCTCCCTTTTCTCAATTGAAGAGATTAAACTCGCTTTTGCTTCATCAATTTGTGCAAAAAAAACAAAAAAACAACAACATTAGCATAGGAATGAACTGGAAAAATTATATTATAGCTAAAAAGACATACCTTGGGTATGGCGAAGCAGGTCGCCTAATTGTCCAACCCAACCTTGCCATAGTAGACAAGATGAGGGCCTTTCCCGTCAGCAATAAGTATGTTCATTACTTGGTACCACTTATCTGGCTTGTTGTTGAATTTTTTGGGTAAGATTGTTTTACACAACAATTCTTCTTCATAGAACACACAATGTGTGTTGTAAGGTTTTTCTTTTGTGATGCTATCCGGAAAAGAACTTAAATGAGGGAACAGTTTCACACCCCAATATTTGACACCTTTCGCGAGCGTGTCAATTTTCCGTGCACGAGCATTTTCCTAAACATCATCAAATGGATCATAATCAGCCCTGCAATAAAATAAACGTATTTAATAGGCGAAAAAATTGAGAACTGTCAAAAATAACATGCAAAAACATCTATAAACTGTAACCGAAGGACATAAGAGAAACTGAGTCCTTTTGAGAGTTCAACTATACAATCATATAGTCCGGCAAGCCATAAGTGACGCCTGGGTTTGATGTAGCCGCCCATAACAGCCCATGCTACGCCAGGCGTCACCTTTGGCTATAAAAATTTCAAACTTGGAAAGGCCGGCGATCTGTCGAATTTGAAACCATGTGACAGTAGAGGTTAAAACGGTTCTCGTCACGAACCAAATGAAGTTATCATAAAACATAAATTTCAGCATCCAGCTGTGACCCTGAAACAAGCTTTAGCAATGCAATGCCATGAGGAGATACATTCCAAATAGTTACATGATTCACCACGTGGATTTATAAGTTGGAATTGACAGTAGCGGTGACAGCTGACAGAACAGTAGTACAGTAGTAACGTAATAACGGCGCGACACCTCGAGAAAGGGACCGATCGCGAGACCAGCTCTCAATATAAATAGAAAAAAATTATGCAGAGCTGCCAACTGACATGTGTTGCAAAACGCAACAATTCCATTAAAACAAAGCAAATCTGCACCCTAAAAATGGAAAATAGATCTGATCCAAACAATACAAACCTTTAATACAACTTTGCATTTAAATTTGTAATCCATTGCCTTTTTAAAATGTTGGCTGCACTGCTGTTAATTTTAGAACATCTTGAAAAGGGAAATGGCTCCAGCAGAAGACCACTCAAAGACTTGACTCTGAACAGAGCACCATAAGTTAGGCCAGGCTTCATCATGCGTCGCCCGCATGCAAGAAAGTCTGTTCTACAACGGTCGCTGACCTGAATCATAAGATAACTATGTGCAGGTTGGTCGGCGTTGTCGAGATGATCACAATGCTAGTTGGATGCACCGGCTTCTACGCGGCAGGGGCACTAATTGGGACACTCACTTCCTCCATGATAGGCATGTTTAGTGTACTCTCAACCTCTTTGGGGACACAGCTGGTGAGTACTTGTTGGGCACATTCTGGTGAAAGAACGAATGAGTCTCAAGGTAAACGGATAACATGCGATAGAGATGTCGAACTCCACATGCCATCACACACCGGGCCTTACTACTAGCTACATGTACTCCAGACCACGTCTCGCGGAACAGACTTCGCGATATCTCACGAAACACTGTTCCGCTGTGACGCGCCTGGCGCACATATAGCTAGGCTCGAGCTAGGCATGCGGCGCTGACGTCGTTGCAAATTAAGGGATAACTTCAGGAATAGGGCCTTACGGCCTGAAATCGAATACCCCTACAGTGACTGTCAGGGTTCATCAAGATAGGCGAAATGGGACTGGGGATAAACTAAAAAAGATAACATTTTAAGCCCCACATTTGTGAGATTCTGGCGTAGTAACCAACTTAAGAAGTCCACAGCACGGCACCTAGAACCGTAAGAACGGACATCGACTCAAAATGCGTTGCTTCAGGAGGGCACTTCACCTGTCATCTGACATACGTACGTAGGTCATCAAAATTCCTAAAAAAAACAAAAAAAAACACTTTTTAAGACCAAACTGACGACAAACATCATCTACATAGTGCAAATGGAATGTTGGAAAAATTCGCCATAGATAGCCCTAGGCGGGCTAGTGCAAAAGTACGCATGTCACGTGTCATCTGACAAAAGTACACATGTCAGATGACATGCGAACTTTTGTTCAGATTATGACTGACTGTGTCATTTATGTTCACTTATCACCTGTGAAATTCCACACTATGCAACTGACATTTTATCTAGCCCACGCAATAAGTACATAAATGATTTTAATAATTTCCTTCACTCCATGGCTAACATCAGCAAGATTTTAAGGACACGTTCTGTTTTTATTCGGGATGATATCATCTGTACCAATTTGTTCTGCCAATTTTATTTTTCATCTATGCGTGTTGACTTGGTTCACCCTAATGAAGAAGGGTTGGTTGGCATTTTAAATTTAATGTTATCAGCTCTGTCATAGTTTCATCACTATTTTCTATTTGATCGTGTTAAATGATAAATTTTTCAAGCTGTGATGATTGAGCAATAAAACTGTGGCCAATGAAGTAACATATCTCTCTCATCTTTCCTTTTTGTCTGAGCGATTAGCGAAGCCTATTATTCGAGGGGGTAATCACTCAGTGAAAATGCGTACACCTGAACTTTTCACTTTTCCACTTTTACTCACTTTTCCACCGATTTACAACGTTTACTTCATTTCTATGCCTATATCCCCTCTATTTTATTCATTTTTGATCTGATCATCGCACGATAAGTCACTTTTGTCCACATTATCTGTCAGTTTTCGTCACTTTCAGTCAACTTTTTGTCACTTTCACTTTAACTTTTTGGCTGAGCGATTAGCGAAGCCCATTACTCCACTGACCGGAAAAGTTTCATTCTGTTTGTCTGTCCGTTTGTCTGTCCGCACGATAACTCGAAAAAGAATTGAGAGAGCGATCTGGGAATTTAAGTGTCGTTTTGTATTACAAAAAGACAGATCGAGTTCGAAGATGAGCATTCTAGCTCAAAAATTGACTCTTAAAAAAATCAGAAACCACAGGTCGCAAGATATTTTTTTGTTCAAATATTTTTTTATGGGCTCCTTAGGGGTAACTCGTGAAAGAAGAGCCCTTTTCGGCGAAAATTTCGTCCGTTTTGATCTATCTTGCACCGCTGTGGTGCTATGGGGCATCTCTGGACAAAAATGTGGTGAAAATAACCAAATGGTCTATTAAACCGTTAAAAAGGCTTTATACCAAAAAAATGTGTATACGCTCCTATTCACTCGTCTTGGGTGTCAGCGCCGCAGGCCTAGCTATATGTGCGCTAGGCACGTCGCAGCGTACCAGTGTTGCGTTAGATATCGCGAAGCCTGTTACGCGAGACGTGGTCTGGCGTACATATAGCTAGTATACAAATGTGTACACCTACTTTCTGTAGTGATTACCCCCTCGCTATTATTACTCCGTCTGGTCGGAAAAAACTTTCTCTGTCTGTGTGTGTGTCTGTCCGCACGATAACTCGAGAACGAATTGAGCGAGCGACCTGGGATTTTCAGGGTCGTTTTGTGTCATATAAAGACGGATCGAGTTCGAAGATGAGCATTCTAACATAAAAATTGGATTTAAAAAAAATCAAAAACCACGGGTCACAAAAATGACGTTTTTTGATAATATTATTTGGGGGTTTCCTAGGGGGTAACTCATCAAAGCAGAGAGAGCCCCTTGGGCGAAAATTTTGTCCGTTTTGTTCAAGCTCAAACAGTTGAGGCACTAGATTGGAGTTTTGACAAAAATAAGCGAAAAAAGTACAACCCTGTATGCTTAGTCGAGGTGACGGGCCGTTGACGGGCCGTAGGCCCGTACCTTTGTGTACATTTTCCAACTACTGGTCTGGCGTACATCTACTTTGTCTCTACCCCGATTCCTATGGCATCTCAGGTTGTTGTCTAATCAGACGAAGAGCCTGTTTTAATGCTTGGATTCAAGATTAAGAACACATATTAAGAAAGACCATATTTTATTCAAGTTTTCAAATAGTTGTATTTGTACATTGTGTATGAACAAAATCACAACAAGTATTAGTACGGGACATAGTAGCTTCCAAAGACCAGGTCTCAGAAGAATGACTACATAAATATGACAAGATTAGGATCCAGACATAAGTAACAAATAATAGAACTAGGTATGAATAGGATGAAATGTCTGAAATGACTAGATTAAAACACAAACAAAAGAAAACAGAACTTCTCCAGAAGTAAAAATAAAGCGGATGATGCAACTGTCAGATGTTAACACCCTAGTCAGTACTTAGTCAAAATAAATAGAATAACAGGAACCAGTCAGTTAATCTTAAGAGCAGGCTTAGACATACTAATGCCTCGGCATATGAAGTCAAAAAGTTACAAAGCAAATTTATCGGGGGATTGCAGAACCACAAGGAAATAAAAAAATCATATGATAGTCAAAGTGTGAAATACTAGAAAAAAGTGCATGCAGGAATGCAAACAAATTAGGAAAAAAGAGAGGAATACACACACAGCAGACCAGGTCACCTGGGTGGAGCCCAGGCAACTTCATGGTAAACTGAACGTGTAACACTTTCATTCAAATTTAAAAACAAACCAAACCAAAACAGTACAAACAAGGATACATGAAAGTGAAGGTTAAACCATAATGAGAGACAGGAGGAAGAGCCAGATGACAGGAAAGATAATGAGAAGGTTGGAAAAGTAAAGTGAAGTAGAGGAAGAAGAGAATGGAAAAATAGA
>NW_026267375.1:26219-28185 GCF_000697945.3 Frankliniella occidentalis | reverse complement strand
ATTCTTTTTTTTTCCTCCGTAGGTCACAAGATAGTTGGTACTATTCAGATTTTTTCTGAGCCTGTTTTGCTTGCGGTAATGGTGACTTCTTGTCAAACTTTACTTAGATTTGGTCACAATTTTAATTCGTATTTTTCAGAAATTTTTTCGCTCGCTCCGCTCGCGATGACTTCTAGGCCTTTTCACTTAGCTCGTGGTCCCAATTTTAAAGCATACTTTCCAAAATTTTTTCGCTTGCTTCGCTCGCGACAGCTTCTTTTACAAGTATCCTTCACCATTATGGAAAATGGGGGTTTGTTCTTTCAAATTTGGCAAATGTTTATGTACTTTCCCCTGTGAGTTAGGTAACCAACATGACACATTCAGAAAAATGCCCCCCCTATAACCTTTCGCTGGATCCGCGCCTGGTACCTGTAGAAAATATAAGTGTGCCTACTCCAAAACGGGACTGGATCCAGGACAAATGGGAGGCCAGAACCAAGGAAATGGAGGACAAGAAATTGAAAGTACACCCGGACGATCCCAGGTTTAATGCACGGTGCAAGAAGTGCAGGCAGATTACACAAAGGAGTGTACAAAAGGGAAAAAGGAATAACCATGAAATTTTGTTAGTGAATAAGCTACATTGAAGATCACCACAAATGGTTAAAATGCATGTTAGGGAACAATAAATAGATGGACATGTTTTACAAACTTGAACACATAATGCAAATAAGATAGATACATAAAAATGCTCTGAAAACTTAAATGAATAAATGTTTAAATTGAAAAACATCAATCATTCCACCCCAGAAAAACAACAAACATTGAAGAGAGAAAGATAAACACAGTGGACATAGAGCGACTGAACCAATTTCGGATCAGCCCCTAATTCGTATCAATAAGACCTACACACGCTACCTCGCAAAAATGTATGAGTTTTAATTTTTTTGGTAAAAAGGTTTGTCGTTTTCTACCAGAAAATACCATCGCTTCGTCCTAGTGCGGCCCAAGCGTCCGGCGCGGCCGAATTGATCATGAACATTCATTGTATAGGAGATGGGAGAATGTTGCGGTTTCATCAAATTGACATTACTTGGTATGTACGCATAATTTCGCGTCCAACCAGGTATCAATCTTAAGTTGAAGGCTCAGAGAACACGTTTCAAACGTGGATTCGACCTAATATCACGTCAAGTTAAAACGCGGGTAGAGGTTAAAACGGGTTGAAAGTCACAACTTCTTAAGTCGAGTTTTGCGAGCAGCTTCGATTTATTGCGGGTCGAAACTGCTTTTGGTGCTCAATAGGCTGTTCCAGGCTATCTAGAACGGAAGTAAAAAAAAAACAAAAAAAACTCACCGATGAATCTATTTCCGTCCGCTCAGTATGAGAAATTACCATGGTAGTTTGGTCCGATTCTGACCTCTCAAATATGGAGGCGAGGTCGAAACTGACCTGACAGTTTTTCATACCTGAAACGCCGTCGTGGCACGTGATCAGATCAACCAATCAGAGCCATCACGGAAACAGAAAAGACAGTGAGTTTGTCCTTTTCCTACTTCCGTTTTGGATATATCCAAAACAAGGCTATAGTCTGGAATACCCTATTATTTTACTTTGTTTTGTCACAGGATATTTCAAAGGGTTGCCTTAGGATCCATACTTGGTTATCCAGGACAGTACAGGACCATATTTCTCAGTTTCACTGCATTCTATGTCGATTTAGGCAAAAATACTCTTACATAATCTCGATCTCCCGTAATAGACATTCCAGCTGATCAGGAATATGACGTTTACTCGTCGTTTTCAGTTATTCTATTGGCGTTTCAAACAGTTCGCGCAGCGCTGCGGCGGCCGCCGGTGGAATTAGCGAGACCGTGACCGGGCCGGGCCAGCGCATAAGCGGTGCATGGTGTTTGCGGTGTTTACATCGCTAGCTCTTAAACCGTTAAAGATAAAGGGTTGGTCAAAGCGAGGCGATTAGAG
>NW_026267375.1:24227-25694 GCF_000697945.3 Frankliniella occidentalis | reverse complement strand
AGGTAGACTTACCCGGCGAGAGGTCCAACCGGCAGGGCGGCAGAGCCCGCGGACAAGCTGCACCCAAATAAGACGCGCAAAGTCACCATATTCGGCGTTTAATTCATCGGAATGCTCTTGAGGCTCGGGGAGATCGCTAGTGATTAAGGCACTCAAGGATAAACCACCGGGATCACGAGGGGCCATCTTCACAACAGAGATTGAACGAAAGAAAGGAAGAGGTACCGGATTGGAAAATAACGGTCGGAGAGCGCTAACGAGTATACGGAAGCAAAAGGGAATCGGAGAGGCCGAATTCAAAGGAAGAGTTGTTGAGAGATAAAAATCAACAAATCAGCAAAGTTGTGCAAAACAACAGCTGCAAAATTCAAAGAAATTACACAAGACGACGCCGAGGAAAGGAAAACCGCACTTCGCCACAGGAACAACGACGCAGAATCGTCGAGGGACAACAGCAACATGAAGCAATTTCAATACAAAAGCTAAGTACCATAACCTAGGTTAGGTTCATAAGTTGTATGATAGGTTTAGTTTTCATAAATAAAGGTGTCACGTAGGTATGACTAAGCAGTAGGAGACACCTGGGCTAGCTTAAACTAATCATCCAGCAAAAAGTGGGTGACATGACAGTGTCAACTTTCGGAAATGTTGTGTGTTTCAGATCACACAACACACCCAGCATCACGACAGCAAGACTAAATGTAGATAGGATAAGCATGGAACTCCGTGGTTGACAAACTTCTAGGATTAAGCTATTGAAATAAATAATTGCAATGACCCGGTAAGGTGTCATACTAATGCACTAGGAATGTGCTAGGAGGAAAGTCGTTTCTTTTTGTGTGCACACTAAGTCAAGCCAGTAGGGTTGAATCCGTAAGTTTGGCAAGGTGGAAGTTTTCAGGACTAAGTTAAGTTAAATAAAAGTAAAAGTAAATAATTTATTCTGTTTGTCAAAAGTCAAAACAAAATGTGAAATCAGTTCAGTGTCTGTAACGGGAACAAAGGCGAAGCTCTTGACATTGTATAAAATTTTGATGAGCTTTCAAAAGAAGGGCGCTCTGAAAGGAAGGAATAGTTTAGTATTACTAGGTAGATGTACGCCAGACCACGTCTCGCGTAACAGGCTTCGCGATATCTCACGAAACACTGTTACGCTGCGACGCGCCTGGCATTCATCTACCTAGGCCTGCGGCGCTGACAGCCGAGTCGGGCAAAATGCAGAGTCGTAGATAGGCCTCTGGCTCCAAAGAACAAAAATTTCACCCCCAGGATTTTATTTTGACGAGTTGCCCCATCAGATACCATCAAATATCTGAGAAACAACAGTAAAATGATTTGGGGCGATTTGGGGTCATTTTCGTGTGGAAATCGCCCTCTGGCGACTAAACGATGAGAGATAGAGCCAAACGGACAAAATTTTAGTCCAAAGGGTTTTACTTTGACGAGTTACGTGTTAGAAAGATGTAA
>NW_026267375.1:19342-19622 GCF_000697945.3 Frankliniella occidentalis | reverse complement strand
ATAATGATCTACCAGCTAATGTCACCAGTATGTCCATGCCATCATTTAAAAAAAATGGTAAAAAATCAGTTCCTAATGGAGTACTTTAATAATTTTGTGTAAACTGTCCATCACTACCGCCTGCTCTCAATTGTAATAATTTTAAGTGTCCCTAAGTACGAGCCTTGGCTCATGGGACCCATGTAGTTTACACTCTAAATGTAAAGGGACAATTTTGTCCGTAGATTTGCAACGATTTCGTGCACATCCAGAAAGGATGCAATTTTGTTCCTAAAACTAG
>NW_026267375.1:18195-19292 GCF_000697945.3 Frankliniella occidentalis | reverse complement strand
TTCCTAAAACTAGACAAATTGTGTGAAACTTCACACAATTTGTCCAATTAAGGGAACAAAATTGCATCCTTTCTGGATGTGCACGAAATCGTTGCAAATCTACGGACAAAATTGTCCCTTGACATTTAGAGTGTAATAAATAAATTAATTGTGCGTCAGCTTGTGCCTTCTTAAATTAGATGCGTCATTAAAATTCCTTCCGCAGACGTCACACAAAATGGTTGGTTAGGTTGGTTCGGTCAAGTATCCTGCAATCGAAACAAATGAATTAGAACATTGAGACAAACAAATATTTTGGATAGATAAACGAAACGCAAAGGTACTCACAGAAAGTAAATAATAAAGTCCACACAATACCACACAACTGAATAAATAAACAAATCACAGGAGAGCACAGGCACCAAAGACGCCAGACCGACCACGGAGTATAATGGTTCTGGAGGAACGGCTCCCGGGGACCCGGGGAGCGGGAAAGGGCTGCGGAGCTGCCGGCCGCGTGCCGAGTTGTTGTCTCGGCCACCGCCCGCAGGTGAGCGCTGCGATCGCTCTGGCTCTGCCCCGGCCGGCTCTCCTACGGGGAGCAATGGGCGAGAAGCGGCGCGGCGCGCTTCCGTCGGCTCTAGCTTCTAAACTATTAGAGATAGAGGGTGGGTCAAAGCAAGCCGATTGTAGCTTAAGGTTCAAGCTTTCCATCGCCGTTAGTATTTTTCGATCCGATCCATACAGTTCGAACGCCGGCCTAGACAAGATTGTCGTAAGATACTATACGCAGCCACAGCATCTCAATCCAGGTGTTCCGTTCCAACGATTCCCTAATCAAGTTCTTACGGTTCCCACGCCATGTTTGTTCCTCCACACACTGACACATGTCGTATCCGTCGCCATCACAAGTCGGTGCCGGTAAACGATGTTTTATTCTCTTAGTAACGGTTTATTTTGTTCATTTTAAATGAAATGTAACGTGATATTTATTATTTACTGTTACTTTCGCGAGTTTGCCTATGCATTAGGTGAAACCTGTTGCGCGTTGATCTAATAACGAATAAAGCTTCCGAGGTTGGCCTGTGAAGATGGAAATGAAGCCTATTTGTCAAAGT
>NW_026267375.1:17213-18145 GCF_000697945.3 Frankliniella occidentalis | reverse complement strand
TTGATGACAAGGGGCAAGGAAGATAAAATTTTCAATCACAGAGGAAATCTGGAAAGAAACAGAGAGAAAGGGGTAAAACAGGACGGGAAAGGATCAATGGAAAGGAAAAGAGAAGCAAAAACTAACCTCACTCTCGGTCTCGGGGCGACCGCCGCCATTGTTAAGACTGGACGGAAGGAGTTTGGACGGGTCCAGTACCAGTTGATGCAGAAGGCGCTAAAAACAAAAATAAAGCAACGAAAACCACCTGCAGTAGCCGAGGGAAGACCCAGAACGCTCAAAGGTGAAGCGAAGGCATCTAGCACAGATGTAGATGCTGTGTTCGCCTAAAAGGTCAGAGAACGTTTGAAATGAAAGTTCGAAGACCCCAGGGGAGCGCAACAAAGTAAATCCTGGAGCACAAGAAGGGGCACAACTCCCACAAATTTGGACGGGCGCGGAATAGGGTACTCCGGGGCTCGGCTACACCGGAAGGAGAAGAACAAAAATCGTCGGTCGCGGGGAGGAGTTGGGCAGGGTGGGGGCAGTACCCCGCTCCTCCCCGCGCCCGAACGGCCCGACGATTTTTGTTCTTCTCCTTCCGGTCTAGTCGAGTCCCGGAGTACCCTATCCTCCAGCCCGTAGTGGTAACTCAAAAACACATGAAACATGATAACGAGACAGTTAACTGTCTGATAATTATCAGAAGAACCGTTACGTTTTCGAACGGACTGAACACAAAACAAAAGAGCAGCCTTCCGTCATCAGAGTCTGAGGAATCGGCAGGACCGACGGGGTACAACTCGGATTCAGGCTCGGATTCCTCCAAAATATCGTGCAAAGTTGGCACAGAATTTGTATCAAAATTTAGAATACCATAATATTCGTCCGCACTAATTACACCATCCTAGTCACGGTGCGCCATCATCTCACGTTCCAAGACTCACTCTAAA
>NW_026267375.1:10712-12001 GCF_000697945.3 Frankliniella occidentalis | reverse complement strand
GGGTTTTTCGTTTTTGATTTTGTTGACAGGTCAATTTTTTAAGCTAGAGGGCTCAAAATCAATACAGTTCTTGCTTTTTATGATACAAAGTTACAATAAAAATTTGAGCCTTCTAGCTCAAACCATTCTCTAGTTATCGTGCTTACAGACAGACAGACAGACAAACAAACAGACAGACGCGAAACTTTTTGATCATCACTGGAGTACTAGGTAGATGTACGCCAGACCACGTCTCGCGTAATAGGCTTCGCGATATCTCACGAAACACTGTTACGCTGCGACGCGCCTGGCATACATCTACCTAGGCCTGCGGCGCTGACACCCGAGTCGGGCAAAAGGCAGAGTCGTTGATAGGCCTTCGGCTCCAAAGGACACAATTTTACCCCCATGATTTTATTTTGACGAGTTTCCCCACCAGAGACCATCAAATATCTGAGAAACAACATTTAAATGGTTTGGGGTCATTTTCGTGTGAAAATCGCCCTCTGGCGACTTAACGGTTAGAGATAGAGCCAAAGAGACAAAATTTTGGTCCGTAAGGCTCTACTTTGACGAGTTACGTCTTAGAAGATGTAAAAAAAAATTAAAAATTTAAAAGTAATATTTTGGGGTTTTCGTTTTTGATTTTTTTGACAGGTCAATTTTTAAGCTAGAGGGCTCAAAATCAATACAGTTCTTGCTTTTTATGGTACAAAGCTACGCTAAAAATGCCAGGTACCTAGCTCAACCCGTTCTCGATTTATCGTGTTTACAGACAAACAGACACACAGACAGACAGACAGACACGAAACTTTTTGATCACTACTGGAGTAATAGGCTTCGCTATCGCTCAGCCAAAAAGGCTTCGCTATCGCTCAATGAGGTTTTACCCTCCGTAACCTAACCTGGTCACCGCAGACCACATCTTAACATGAACAAGTCACGGCCACTAGTGATCACTATGGAGTGACATCTACAGTTGAACACAGACCCTACCATTGTTTTACGATCGCCTTTGTTCTTCTTGTTGTTATGCCAACCACCCAATAAAAGGAGGCGCGAGCATTGACTCGTCGCCATTCTCCACTAAGCTGACCTACTAGTGTTACTGATTCGGCATCCCCTCGTTTTCCCACAATTTAACAATATATTTACAAAATAAACCAAATCCTTGTAGCATCAGACATCTACATGATAAAAATAAAGACACTCATAGCCATTTCACCAGGTACTCATCTCGTATTCATCAAACTAGTCACTCATCAACAAAGCATGGAGTCACATCATCTTTCTATATTTCCGTCAAACTT
>NW_026267375.1:4788-6367 GCF_000697945.3 Frankliniella occidentalis | reverse complement strand
AGGATGGCGAAGCAGGTGACCCACACCCCCAACTATCGCTGGATCGTCGAGGGGACGACGCCTGGTGGACATCGCAGCACCGCCGTCCTGGTTCGCCGGGGCCTACCGGACACATGGATTAGTTCGTATGCCTTCCCTCATCGGGACGTGGTCTCAGTCCGTGCCACGGTGCTAGGGGTACCCTTCTCGGTGGTGGGCACCCATGTGCCTTGCGGCATTGGCCGACCCCTTGGACCTGCTCGCCAGCGTGCGGTGCTCGCTGCCTTGGCGGCCGTTGTTGCCGCGCTCCCACGTGATCGCTGGCGGCTGGTGGCGGGCGACTTTAACGCCAAGTTGGGCAAGCTGGACACCCCGCCCTGCACCCAGCTGGGGAAGCACCTCCTCCATTCCTACTCGGACGACGCAGGGGTGGCTCTCCTGCAGCTGGCCCAGCAGGTTAACCTGCCAATCGTCACCACTGGGCGCTCGGCCGTGCGCTGCCGCATCACGAGGGTGTGTGGGACCACTAAATCTCAACTGGATCATGTGTTAACTGATTTTCCCAGGGTGCGGCAGGTGATTGGACTGGAGCCCAGGCACCTGCCTTCGGACCATCGACTGATCGTCGCAGCGCTGGACGCTCCTCTTGCTCGGCCGTACCTCCCGGCTGGGGCCCCTAGGACTGGGGGTGGGCCGCTCCTCCACCCACCGAGGAAAGAGTGGGACGTCCGCCGCCTGAATACTGATGTGGAGCTTCAGGCCGAGTATGCGGCCTCCCTTGACGCCCTGCTGGGGGAGCAGGTCTCCCATGCTCGCCGCCCCTTCGCCTGGAGGCAGCTGGTGGACGCGCTGCGATCCGCGGCGGACGGGGTGCTCGCCGCCGGCCCTGATCCTCCCACGCCGCGACGGCGAGCTGCTGCCAATGCCACTGCAGCCGCCCTCACGGCCTACCACAGGGCGGGCCGGGCGCCATACGCTGCTGACCGGCTGCGCGCGGCCAGGACTGCACAGCGAGCGGCTCGACTTCGGCACGAGGACGAGGCCCGGGGCCGTTTCTTCGCCGCCGTTACTGACACCAGGCCGGTGGCGCGGATGCACGTGCTTTTCCGGCACCTGAGGGTGGCGAAGCGCCAGCCGCCGGCTGCACGAGAGATGGGCCAACTCTTCGCGACTGGCAGCAGGTCGCGGACGGCCTCACCGTGGGCGACCCGGTGCCGCTCCTGGCCGAACAGGCTGATCCGGCCGCGCCTGCCCCGACTGCTGCTCAGCTCCAGGAGTACGCGAGGACGCTCTCAACCAACACCGCGGCGGGGCCGGATGGCCTTCCCGGCGAGCTGTTCCGTCATGCCCCGCCCCGCTTCTTCGGGCTGCTGGCCGCCGTGGTTGGCCCTGCCTGGGAGTCTGGCGACTTCCCGGTGGAGTGGATAACGTCTGTGCAACAGCCGATCCCCAAGGTGCAGCGGCCGCGTACGGTTGGCGACTACCGGACGCTCACCCTGGGGAACGTGATCTACAAGTTGCTGGCGAAGCACCTGCACGCACGCCCTCCTCACGGCTGCCCTCCCCCGATCCCTCTCTACCAGGCTGGGTTTCAGGCGGA
>NW_026267375.1:3000-3755 GCF_000697945.3 Frankliniella occidentalis | reverse complement strand
TATTTTCCCATGTCCTCCTCTTTTTGGAGGGGAAGTTGTACGTTGGACGTACCTTTGCCAGTAAATTAGCCTTTGATCTATTCAAATTTTGTTTGTGTGTTTTGTGTTTAATAATTTTTCCTGTTGCCTTTTCTTAATTTTGGCCTGTCTTTCTTCTTTCAATTTCAACGTCTTTTTCTCTGCATGGCACTCAGGGCATCTAACGGCATGATTACTTATACAACCTCTGCAATGTACACTAAATTTCTTTTTCCCCATTCCAGTTCCTGCACATATTTTAAGCAACGACATATGACTGGGAATTTGTTTGGCTGTGGAGACATTTCTGTTATTTTCCATGTATTCCATATCAGGTAAGTCAACAACTCTTCTACTGATTTTAATAACTGACTTTTCTGTACTCTTAAAAGTAATACTCTTATCTGTATTTAGGTCTTTGTCAAGATGCACCATGCTTACTTCCTCATTACCTAAGTCACAGAACATCCAACCAGGTGGCAATATCAATTTTCTTATGTCAGAATAGGGCCACACCTGCTCAGTGGAGACGAGTCTACAACTGCTCAACGTATTATTGTTACCACGGACAGGTGGCCGCACACTAGATTGACCCTAATGCATATTGACACCAATCTGACCACAAAATAAAACTTGCAACATTTTTCAAAATTCATATCTGTAGGTTGCTTTTTCCTTATTTTGTTTGGTCGTTTCAAGTGCATAATACCAATAACAAATTCATGTCAAGAAGAGTC
>NW_026267375.1:338-685 GCF_000697945.3 Frankliniella occidentalis | reverse complement strand
ATGTTCTCACAAATGCAACAACCCTCCAATGTAAGTTTTTGTTAAATTTGTTAAATTTGTGAAGAAAATAGCTACATCTGTAAGATCTGTCAACCCACTGGTGACACAGCATTCCTGTGGGAAAAAAAAAAAAACATTGAAAATTGGAAAATTTATGAATGCAAGATGCAATTTATACCCACCACGTCTCTGTTGCCCACGGGGGAATCACGAAAGCCATGGAGGCCCTAGTGGAAGCGATAAAAGGTCTTCGCTTTGAAGTCAAAGGACTAGGTGGGAAAATTGATAGCTTTGGTACCAAGGTGGACACACTCGAGCTCAAAATTTCAGAAATAGAATATTGGAAA
>NW_026267375.1:0-288 GCF_000697945.3 Frankliniella occidentalis | reverse complement strand
TCACTAGTAAATGAAGAAAGAGAACTATCTGGGGAGCTGGGAGCGATGCTGTGGACAAATCTGACCGACTGTATGAGATTAGTTCTTTCCCTAATCCACCAAAAGTTTCGAATCTGGTAACCGACTTTGGGTTCTGACTCGAAAATAAAGGGTATTCATGAAGTATTATCCCACTCCAAATCTTAACTCTGAGTCTCAAACGGTTTAGGAGACATAAATACCCAAAATTTTGAGGCAAAAACTGCCTATTTGAGTGGGGGTATAGGTAATACTCTATGCATCTTAGCA
>NW_026267374.1:444198-444629 GCF_000697945.3 Frankliniella occidentalis | reverse complement strand
AATACTAACCTACTGCCAGGAGCTTCTTCTTCTTCATCTTCATCTTCATCTTCAGAAGCAGTGACAACTTGCGACCTCCCTTCAGACGATCTGTACATGTTGGTGGCCTTGTCACCAAGAAGCCCTCCCAAGTGTTTCACCAAGTGAGTGAGAGTAGATTTTCTCCTCTTTATTCGGTCCTCCTCTGACTCATCCTCTAAAAAATTGGCCCACTCCTCCTCATTGAGTTCAGGCGGTCCATTATCATTTTTCTTCTTAATGGGCCTTTCATCTAAAATATCAGGATTCTTCTTGAGCCATGATTTGTAGTAATCTGATGAGGGTGAACCATGAATTACAATAAACTAGGTAGATGTACGCCAGACCACGTCTCGCGTAACAGGCTTCGCGATATCTCACGAAACACTGTTACGCTGCGACGCGCCTGGCAT
>NW_026267374.1:439866-440611 GCF_000697945.3 Frankliniella occidentalis | reverse complement strand
AAGTGTGCTATTTTTTTTGCAGTGCTCGTCAAGTGTGTCTTCCTCCCAGTCGACTTGCTCGTCACAATGGGTAGAGTTTTTTTGCAGTGCTCGTCCCAGGGAGGGGGGCGATGCTCTGTCGGTTCCCAGTCCAGAAATCCCATGATCGTTCCCATGAGCCCTGGGATTTCAAGGAATGTCATGGGAGACATTTCCCCATGGAAGATTGCTTTCCATGTATTTTTTGCCCACTTCCATGTGAGGTAGTTTCCATGGAAATAAGGTTCCTTGGCAGCTGACCGTCTCCCTGGAATAGAGCACCAACTCCATGGAGTAAAACCAAAATGTTTAGGTCCACAAAAACACAAAGGAAAGTCTGATCGAAATAAATGAATCAAGTAAATAGGGTGTCGGAATCGAGGCGGAGCCAAATCTGGTGTCCGTTTTTGCCTAGCTCCAGCCGATTTCGAGTTGCCAGAAAAAAGTTCCCAGATTTGAATGAAATTTAAACGGCCCTACTTAAATTCATCGTAGATGCTACATGCCAAATTTCAGATCGAAATTCCAATATTTGTAGATTCTACAGCGCCTTTAATTTTCATGGGAAATTGTTTCCATGGTAAAGATAGGCAAGTGCCCAATGTGATAGGTCACCCCATGGAAAGACAACCGTTCCATGAAGTCCTGTCGCATGGTAAGCATTTTTCCATGGAGCTTTTACCCATGGTAAGAACTTTTCCTTGGAGTCCTCGCATGGAAAGCGATA
>NW_026267374.1:421992-439546 GCF_000697945.3 Frankliniella occidentalis | reverse complement strand
GAGAAAGTAAAGAATCAAAAAGCACCGGAAACAGTTTTGATAAACAGATCAAACCGCTCACTTTTTTTAGTTTTCTTGACCAAGATAATTATTCTGGACTTGTTGGTGTGCCACAGAGGTGTACAAAAATGATCTACATACTGGTTTTTAGCCCGCCCTTCTGCTTTTAAAAAAGCATTAAAGCGGGCTTATGCAACCGCTCTCGTGTCCGTCCGTCCGTCCGTCGCGTCGTCCGTGTAAGTGGAAGGAGATGAGCTAGAGGTCTACAAATTTCAGGGTATCATAGGAGTCTTTCCTAGACAACGAAACGCCTGGTGCAAATCCTGGCAACCACCCCTAAGGGGGTGAAAGGGGGTAACAAAGAAATAGGGGTTGGTCCAAAAAGTAGAACAAAAATATTTTTTATGGTCTCCTCAGGGGTAACTCGTTAAAGTAAAGCCCTTTGGGCGAAAATTTTGTCCGTTCGACTCTATCTTGCACCGTTTGGGCGCTTGAGTGTTTTTTTCGACGAAAATACGGCGAAAATGACCACGTTGCACACAAAGACGTGCAAGGAGGTGTCCAATCGTAAAATGAAACAGGAAGTACCCCTCTCAAACAAAACATCCTGAATTACGAACTACCCTCGGATTTGCCGTATCTTTCACTGTTTCGGCCCTAGAGGTGGATATATTGAAAACAATGGCAAAAAGTCAAGTTTTAAGGACAAACAATACAATCTAAAACTGCGCTGGTTCATTTTATTGTATTTTCGTAAAGCAAAGGAGAAGGGTGGGGTGTAGTCACGGTGTTGCCCCGTTACAGTCTTTTGTCATGTAAAAGGAGCAAATCGCTAGGGCCGCAGGCCCCTCGCCGCAAGTTAGTTTACTCAAATACGTAAAGTGATTTACCGGTCACATTATTTAATTGGTTATGTTCTTCAGTAAATCGCGAGACAGAAATGGTCGGGCCGCAGGCACGACCATTGCCGCCGGCAGGCCAAGCAGGCCCAGCCCCTGCCGAACGGGGTTGCCGGCGCAGCGAAGTGGAGCTGGCAACTGCGTTTGGCGGAAGGGCGGGCCTGCTTGTGGTTACTGTTTCCGGTACTTTTTGATTCTTTTCTTCTTTCTCATTCGGTGGAATGGTCTATTAGTAAAAGTTAAGCTTTTTCATCAAAATATTCATTTTACCTGCCCGAATCAGCTACAAGTGCCTGACATAAACAACAGCTTTCCATAATCGTCCCCGTCCAAAGTTTTGAGGAAAGGTTTAGAACAGTTAGCAGCATCTGCTGCATGCTGCATCAGGCAGAGACGGTGAGGCATGGTAGAGCTTTTGCTCTGAGGCAGAGTCAAGTGAAAAGTCTGAAAAAGAATATTGTTGATAATGATACGTCTTCCACCTTTGTCTTCTGCCTCGTCTGAGAAGACCACGATGTCTTTCCCCTCGAGAGTCATCTTCACCTCTCCTTTTTTCAATTCGGCCACCAGTGGCAAGTATATTTCACGGGCTGTCCTGAGGCAAGGGGTGTCCCCAGACCCGGCGAGATACTTATTGAAGAATTTTTCAAAGCCGTTTGATCCAATTTCTCCAGGGGGATGTTTGGCGTGATGAATGCCTCCACGATGTCTGATTTAAACTCTTCTTCTTCGTTGCAAATACGCTTGGCGCGCCCGGTTCTTTCTTTAAGAAATAGCTGCCGCTCTAACGTCGCAGCAGTTTCCGCACGTGCCTTAGCTTTTTTAAGTGTGCTATTTTTTTTGCAGTGCTCGTCAAGTGTGTCTTCCTCCCAGTCGACTTGCTCGTCACAATGGGTAGAGCGCATGTACTTCTGGCAATCACTGAACTCTACCATAATCGCGGCATCTTGATGTTAACGTCACTTTCTTTGGTTTTAAGGCAGACATTCTTCCCCATTGAGTTGACTTCGAGAAACGAGCAAGATACGGAGAGCAGCGAGGGTGACTGCATAGAACGACTTGTCTCTAGTACGAACTGTACGAACCATCGCGTTTTGAGTCCAATTTCGCGTTTTGTCGCGGTCGATTTTCGCCTTAAAACGTCATACAACAGCCCAGAGGGCTGCGGCGTGGAGCACGAGTCATTTTAACAGTACTTTACAAGAACGTCCCCGACGGGTATTGCAGCTTCTTACAGTACAATTATATGCTCCCTTTTCTCTGAATTAGGTACTGTTTAGGTAGAGTAAATCTTCAAACCAGCCACTATTTCCAGTGGTATTACCGCCATTTTCCTCTCTAAAGCAAAAGAGTGGGCTTACTTTATGGTGGCACTTCGTTAATAAAATGTGTACACCCCCATTCAAAAAAACAAAAAAACAAACATACATTTATATCGTTGTTCGGACACGTTCAGAGTATGCCTGGAAGTTTATTTAACTTCTTCTAGTCTTGTATATCTTTTCATGGGTATGTTATTGGATCCATAAGCTAACATCAATAACTTCGAAGGGATTTGGCGTAACTTGCATGTACTCTACAAACCGCGGTACACACAGCCAAAGATGTTCAGCGTATGAAAAGAATGCTTCGTTTGTTGAGTTTTGATGCTCGACGTCCTACAAGAAACATGTGTCTTTCTAACCACTGATCCATGCTTTCAGTAGGGACCCGCTTCAGGCGGCGCCTACAGCCCTGGGTAGGGGTGTGAATGTAGCTCACCTTGATCACCCCATTCAGAGGGAGTGACTAGTTTGTAACGTGTAACGCGTTACATTAGTTGACTCCTTGCCTTCCTTCTCACGGTTGCCTTAACTGGCTGCCGATACTCCGGGTCTGTGCACGGGCCTGGGGCGCTGTAGTAGGGAGTATCGCCGTGTCCCCACCGTTGTCCACCAGAGCGCGCGCATGCTGGCTCTGCTCTGACCACGGTGGTGACCCTGGTTCCGCCCCCTTCCTCCTCTCTCCGCCGTTGTTTACCTGGGGATGCGGGATCGGATAACCCGGTCTTGCATCTCCAGCCTCGACAGCGGAGGGAGGTGCGATCGCAACTTCCTTGTAACCTCCAGGTATGGACCAGCTGATTCACGAGACGAGGGTGACCGTTCTGTGTGCTGACACTGTGTTTTTTTTTTTGTTTTTTTTTTGTTTTCTTCATCACTTCCAGCTTTGATGAGGTTAGGGTTGACGAGGAGCTTTAAGGAATTTGTCCGCGCCATGTCCATGGCCGGCTAGAGACCAAGACGGGCCTCTTCTCTTCTCGCTTCTCCTGCTTTCTCGCCACAGCCGCACCGCATATCTCATGGTAATAAGTAATGTCCCCAACAGTAATGTAATGTCCTGAGTGTGAGTGTGAGTGAAAGGGGGGTGGTCTCCCTGGATTGTTTGGCATGGCCAAATTAAGTGTATGAACGTTGGGTCATTGAGGCATGAGTGCTTGTAGTTCGCGACACTCTCCCATGATCCCAACGTTCATTGCGCTAGTATATAGATCTTCGGAGACCACCCAGTGTGAATGAGTGAATGTTGTGTGTGTGTATATTAGGTAATGTTAAGTATTGCTACTGCTGTTTTTGTACCACCAGTCCACTGCTCAATAAATCATAAATAAATATATTTCTCAATTAATATGGTGTGTCCTCAGTGGGAGTTTACTCCCTGGCGCCCAATCAAAAACTTTACTGATAGAACACACCCCCTCTGCCTTTATGCTGGGAAGCCGGAGTGTAAGACCTTTTGAGAGTACATGTATATTTTGGTCATAAGTTTGAGTTTAGGACTCTTTCCAGTTTGTCCTAAATAACCTGCCATGACAGCTGGTGTGCGCGGCGCATGTTGAACCACAAGGAGTTCTCCGTATTTTCGCCACTTTGAAGTTCAACGATGAATCTGTCATCATCAGCAGCATTAACTGCCTCCCTCTGCCTTTGAAGGACCGAGTCAAAGAGGGATTTCATGAGCCCCTCTGTGGGTAGACTGTTACTGAGACCCCGTATTGCCATTACCTTCTCCAAGTAGGTCGCTTTAAACAGTTTAAGTTCACGCTCACATCAAGACGGTTTGCAGTACCTCCAGTCCAGTGTATGCTGATCCTTCGGCTCTTCGTCCTCATCCCGGGGTCGTTTTGAGGGTCCCGGTTGAGCTAAGGGTTTCCTACAGGGTCCCCGTTGAGGGGCCTCGAGGCCTCGAGGGACCAGGTGGGGGTGAAGGTTGAGTGGCAGCGGGCTGTCGGGGTGGCGTGGTAGGGCGTAACGGATTGTCAGAGGTTGACTCACCGTCGCTAATCAAAGCCATCGCTACTTTAAATGAGCCGAGCGCATGGCGACTATTCCCGCGATGTTGACGAACGTGGGCTTCATACCCCTGCTTAAGGAACCCCGTCAGCCGAGCGTCCTGCAGCTCCTCGCCAGAGGTATTAGTGAGGGCCATGAGCATCTCACAATAAGCCTCATCTATTAAAAGTTGAGTGTAGAAACCTGCCCCCCCCCCCCCTCATTCGTCCAAAATCTCCGTCACAACGGAGGGCAACTTGTCCTGCTCGTCAGCAACCAAGCTGACAGACGCTCGCGAAGAGAAACAAGCTCACAGCCCGAGGGCGGAGCAAAGGCTCACGAAAAGCACACACTTCAATAGCGCTAAGGCTAAGAAGTAAGTAACGGCGCAATTATTTAGGTTAGTACAAAACCACTGGCACTTACAGCAGCACAGCGGGAAAAAAACAAGCAGGCCCGCCCTTCCGCGAAACGAAGTTTCCAGCTCTGCTTCGCTCCGCCGGCAACTCCGTTCGGCAGGGGCCGTGCCTGCTTGGCCTGCCGGCGGCGATGGTCGGGCATGCGGCCCGACCATTTCTGTCACGAGGCCTTGTTACTTAACTGCCTTTAACGTTATTTTTAGAGTTGAAGTGATAACTTGTAACTTTTGATGTTTAGTTACTCGACTTGTCAACTGTTTTCACTGTGTGTACGATTAATTTTGGACATATTGAGTAACTAATATTTGTTCGTGTTATGATAAATTTCGGAGCCCTGCGAAATGTTTCTGAAATTGAAGCATACGAAATATTTTCGTAAATTGTTTTTAACGAAGCATTTTGTAATGTTTCATCGTAAGATCAAGCACAAAACTTACATTTTGATCAGTGTGTGAAATATTAAAATCTCTCTTGCCTTGAACAGCCCGTTGCACGAGTCTTGTGCCACCAGCATGAGGGACCAAAGGGCATAGAATGCCATACTGCAGCATACTGCGGCAATCACCTGCGGAAAAATTGTTATTACCAAACGGTAAACCAGGCGGAGTGAAACTCGAGAAAATCGAAAAAGTGGAACTATGTAAATTTCAAGAGTTCTCCGGCAGCAGATTTCGAGAAGACTCAACGGAACAGCAGCAATGGGCGGCGGCTGGGCTTCTGGGCTAGGGTAGGAGGCGGCAACGCGCCAGCCGAGCCGCCCCCCACCATAGCCCGAACATGCGCAGTAGGCTTGTGTTTTATCCACGAGTCTTCCCGAAATCTGCCTCCGAAATGTTCTTATTCTGGGTCAATATAACACAAGGTAGATGTACGCCAGACCACGTCTCGCGTAACAGGCTTCGCGATATCTCACGAAACACTGTTACGCTGCGACGCGCCTGGCATACATCTACCTTGGCCTGCGGCGCTGACACCCGAGTCGGGTAGTGGAAAAATGTACACAAAGGTACGGGCCTACGGCCCGTCACCTCGACTAAGCATGCAGGGTTGTACATTTTTTCGCTTATTTTCGTCACAAGTACCCTCTAGCGTCTCAACGGTTTGAGCTAGGGCAAAACGGACGAAATTTTCGCCCAAAGGGCTCTACTTTGATGGGTTACCCCCTAGGAAACCATAAAAAGAATATTTTTAAAAAACGTCATTTTGGGGACCTGTTGTTTTTGATTTTTTAAAAATCCAGTTTTTGAGCTATAATGCTCATCTTCGAACTCGACCTGTCTTTTTTAGGTAGAAAACGACCCTGAAAATCCCAGGTCGCTCGCTCAATCCGTTCTCGAGTTATCGTGCGGACAGACAGACGTGCAGACAGACAGACAGACAGACAGACAGACAGAAAAAGTTTTTTCCGACCAGACGGAGTAATAGGCTTCGCTAATCGCTCAGCCAATGACAGAAACGAGCACCACCCCCCACCCCCCCCCAAAGATTTCTCTGGATCTGTCTGGAACATAACATAACATACCATTGAATACCGGCCGTGCTTACACACTAAAAAATCCGAAACGGTACGCTGCATAAAATGCCTGCACTGCAGTGCATAAAGAACCAGCATTTGTATGGATCTTTCTGGAACATAACATTAGAAACCGACGGCTCCTTGCAAAAGCAACCGTTCTGTACGGTACGTGTCTAAACCATACGATCTATACGGTACGTCTCTAAAACATACTATCCGTTTTCGTCGGTTTTCGCTAGCATATTTTCGGCAGCCGCATGGAGAAGTACTGTAAATGGAGATGCAACATGGGAGGCTATGGTCGGCACACTGTGTCTTGGCGAACGCATCTCCTCCGAAAATATTTCACTCACCTACATAAATCCGGCACCACTGCATTCCTCATAGTCGAATTGAGCTAAGCATCACAAAACATCGACACTAGGTCGTACCCGATTCGAACGAGCGCCGTTAGAACTCGCGGGATAGGCTTTCGGCCGGGTGCCGCCCGTGCCCAGCACGCGCCTGCTAGCAGCTACTAACGTTCCCGACCGCGCCGCCGCTCGCCATCGCCGCGCCATCTAGCGGCCGGCTCAGCGACTCGCAGCCCGCGCCCGCGTCGTCTGTTCCTCCTGCATTGTTCTTTAATGTTGTTGTGCAGAGTTCTTTCTCGAGTGTAAGCTGTTTGTAATTGTTTCGGTGGAGAAGACATTTGTGTAAGTGTTAAATTTGAGCAATGTAAATGCCAAGAGCGCTCTATGTAAATGGCTGTAGTGCTGCATTTATGTTATTTATGAAGTTGAAATGTCTCAACAGGTTAGACGCTATCCCTGGACCTGTACCCGGCGTCGTTTTCTATTCGTGACTCCCAACTGAAGCTGAAGTGACAAGTAGTGACAATGCCTATGAAGGCAAAGAAAAAGTTCACACACGTCAAAACTGGGAAATATCACAAAAGTCGCGGTGGAAGTGGTGCTAGTCATGCCTATGGTCGGCCTCGGTCTGCTAGCCCAAATTCAAATCAGGTTACTTATTTTCAATACCAGTTCAGTTTTCTGTACTAATGTATACTTTATAAACTAATCAATGATTTTGTTTTTATTACATTTTAGAGCTCGGATTTCAGTGACTATGGGGACTGTGAATCTGATAGCAGCAATGCTACAGCAGAGTTTATTGCTGCAGTGTCGGATATCTCTATCATATCTGATGATGCTGCAAGTGATGGAAATGTGTCAGAGGTAACATATGTACAGTTTATTCTTCTTTTAGTGACTTACATTAATACAACAAGAAATGTACTAATGTTTATTTTTTTCTTACAGTGTTCTGTTTCTTTGGACAAGTCTACATGTGTGGACAAACCTGAAGACACTGTTGTGCCACAAGATGTGTTGTTGTCTACCATACAGTTGCTCAAGAGTGTGTTGCCACCTAACTGGATTTTAGTTGCTGATCGTGACGGGTTCAACTGTCTCAAATTGTCACTAGGAGACGACCCTAGTGTGCAGAGGAATGTTCGTGTGACCCACAGTGGTGTTCTAAGAATAACTGTTCATCGCAAGGAACTGCCACCAGACCTTCTCAAAACACTCACCCGAAGTTGGCCCAGTGGACTTCGCCTGACTTCTCAGTCCAGCAAGCTTTTTGTGGACCAGGTTTTACGTGTTGTGCTTGCTGTGCGAGCTTATGAAGTGTGTGCTGGTGCTGACCTTCAGAAGTATGAAGAAATGTGGCCTAGTGAGACATCTGGCCAGATTGACAATAATCCATATGATGAGGGCCGGTATGTGAGGACATTTAGGTCGTCTCAGTGTTCAATGTTATTACCAGTTGAGAAGTGGTCTTGTGCTCATAGTCAACAAGCTTGTGAGAGGTTACGTAAAAAACGCAAACATTTTCTGGAGGAGGTTGCTAATTCCTCTACTAGAAATGATAATCTTACTGAAGCTCAAAAAAAACAAAAGTTATGCCAACAGCAGGAAGCTCTAAAGAATTTAAAGAAACAGCTCCATTATTATAAAAGTGTAAACTTAGAATTGCAGAGCAGTGGTGTTAATATTGATGAAAAATTAGGTGAATATTTTGCTGAATTAGTTAGACAAGAAAGATTGTCACCTGTTATGCATCTTTTTTTGCAACAACAGTTAAAATCAGCTTCTAAGAAAAGTTCAAAAGGAATGAGGTGGCACCCAGCCATGATAAGATTTGCTCTTCTCATTAAAAGTACATCTTCTGCTGCTTATGATGCCATGCGCCAAACTGGTATGATACATCTTCCTGGTGAGCGTACATTATTTGACTACAGTCATGCTGTACCTCGAGAGGAAGGATTGTTTACATCAAAATTAAATATAGTTGCTGGTAAAGTGTCTGAATTTCCTGAAAAGCACCAAAGGTTCCATAATTTATTAATGGATGAAATCCATATCTGTCAGAAACTAGTTTATAGGAAATCAGATGGGCGTTTAATTGGATATGTGAAACTCAATGAAGTAGAGGAAGAATTAAAACAACTAGAGGCTGCAGTTCAAAGTAGTACATTGTCTGACCCTGATGTTGCTACATGTATTCTTGCTTTTATGTTGAAAGGTGTGAGTAATAATGTTAAAGAAGTCATTGCAGCTTACCCTTCAGCAGCTATGAAGAAAGAATTTTTGTATGATAGAGTGTGGGAAGTTATACCAGCTTGTGAGAGAAGAGGTATTTATATTTTGGCTCTAGTTTCAGATGGTTGCTCAGTTAATAGGTCATTTATTTCTATGCACACTCCAGCTACTCAAAGTGAGCTACACCCTGGTCTTGTTTTTGATACCAAAAATCCATGTTCTCCAGATAGAAATTTATATTTTATTGCTGATCCTCCCCATCTGCTCAAGACCATTAGAAATAATTTTGCAAAGTCTGGTACTGGTAAAAAATGTACTCGTCTGCTCACAAAGAACGGAGAATTCATTGTATGGAAAACTATAGAGAAGTTGTATCTTGGAGATGCTGATATGTCTTTGCGTAGATGCTGTAAATTAAATTATCAGAATGTTTACCTTAATGGGTACAGTTGCATGAAGGTATCTTACGCAGCCCAAGTCCTAAGCAATAGTGTTGCTCAGGATCTCAAGAGTAGAAAGATCCCTGGAACTAGTGAAACAGTTACTTTTATCAAGAAAGCAAATGATTTCTTTGATAATGTTAATGGTGCTTGGTCATTGCAAGGCAAGAAAACTGCAAATTCCAGATTAGATCCCTACACCAGTGTGGATGATCCACGATTCGCAGAACTCCTAGAATTTGAGAAGTATTTTCTTGATTGGGAAGATGAAGTTAAGGTCAATGCCAAAATTCCTCAAGGTAGTAAAGGAAAGGCAATATTGAGTCATCAAACATTACAGGGTATTTACATAACTGTGAATGCATTCATTGGTGCTGTTAAATATTTACTAAATGATGTTGGTATCAAGTTTGTAAATGCTCGTGTGTTCTGCCAAGATCCTCTGGAGCAGTACTTTGGCAAGCAACGGGCTGCAGGTGGGGGAGGACAGAATCCAACCGTTGATGCTTTCATGAATACTGATATGAAGATTACTATTCACAGAGACCTTAATACAAGAAAAAGGTCTGGCAACACACAGGCCAGTACTTCTCATATAGACATCAGTGATGAAAAGTTGGCAAAATTACCAAGAAAGAAGATGTGAATTCCAAAAAGAAAAAAACCATTCTACAACAAGTATAAAATTTAATTGGCTGAGCGATTAGCGAAGCCCATTACTCCACTGACCGAAAAAGTTTCATTCTGTTTGTGGGTTTGTTTGTTTGTTTGTGTGTTTGTCTGTCCGCACGATAACTCGAGAACAAATTGAGCGAGCGACCTGGGATTTTCAGGGTCGTTTTGTACCATAAAAAGACAGATCGAGTTCGAAGATGAGCATTCTAGCTCAAAAATTGGACTTTTAAAAAATCTAAAACAACAGGTCCCAAAAATGACGTTTTTTAAAAATATTTTTTTATGGTTTCCTAAGGGGTAACTCATCAAAGTAGAGCCCTTAGGGCGAAAATTCTGTCCGTTTTGCTCTATCTCAAACCGTTGTGGCGCTAGAGGGTGTTTTTGACGAAAAAAGGCGAAAAAATGTACAACCCTGCATGATTAGTCGAAGTGACGGGCGTTGACGAGCCGGAGGGCCGTATCTTTGTGCACATTTTTGCACTACCTGACTCGGGTGTCAGCGCCGCAGGCCAAGGTAGATGTATGCCAGGCGCGTCGCAGCGTAACAGTGTTTCGTGAGGTATCGCGAAGCCTGTTACGCGAGACGTGGTCTGGCGTACATCTACCTTGTTAAGTTGTAGAGCAGCAGGACAATTTTACATTGTTAAGGAAACAAAGAAAAGAAAATAAACATATCAAAGCATATCACTTGCCTTGCATTTCACCCTGCTGGCTTCTTTCACAGTGCATACATAAATGATTCACAGAAAAATGAACAATCACAATACAAGTCACTATACACTGGAAGTGGTAGTGGAAGGGCACTGAGTCACTTTGCCAATTAATCGGGCTCTATGTCCTATTGCTAACTGGGTTTTATTCCCCTTTCCACTTTTAACTCTAGCATTCATTCTTCTTTTTAGGATACCACTTGCATAGGTATTGGTGATTGATTTTACAAGCTTACCCATAAATCTAAAAGACTCATCTTCTGATAAGAAGTTGTCAACAATTGTATCCCATAATAAGAGAAGGGTTGGGTGGTCAACCAAAGCTTTCATTACCCTATCATGGCCTAGACTACCACTACTATTCTCAAGACTTTGAAGTAATTTAGCTAATTCAATAAAAAATGGCAAAGCACTGTCATGAAGAAAAAACAATGACTTCCTGTTGATAAGGCTGGTCCAGTATTGCGGGGACTTTTCACTAACCACAGGGGGAGTTCCAATTCTAGCAAACTTTGACAAGATACACTTTTTAATATTTTGAATCTGAGCATTCTTGGGATGGCTGAAAGAAGCTCTAAAGTGTGATCTCAGTGCTGCACCACATACATGGTGTATATTCTACAACAGGAAAAATAACGTTATAATCTCACTCATTTCAAATGTTTACATTTAATTTATTAAAATTTAGAGTGTTCAAATTTTACCTGCTGACATAAGATGTGGTTGAAATCATCTTTTGAGCGAGTTCTTGCAACAGGGACACGTATGTTTCCTCTCATTGCCTTGCATATAATTATAAAAGCTGTGTCACATAATCTCTTCGCCAAAGGAAACAGAATATTCCAGCCAACTTCTTCGTCACATTTTGTGAGTTCACTAAATGCTTCCCATAATTTTTTCCTATAGTCCATGTCAGAAAACATTCTCATGACACCAGTTTGCAGCAATGGGCGAAGCGCTGAAGGAAGTGCTTTCTTCCCATCAGGTGATGAAAGGGGAACTTTGAAAACTTCCATTATACACATAGCAAATTTTTCCCCTTTATTACCTGCAATTACGGTCTTCATCTCCTTCAGAGAACACACATACTTTTGAGATTGAAAATGTCCTGGTACTTCAGCAGGCACGTCAAATTCAGCTACCAATTTGTCTAATATTTCAGGAAACTTTTCCTTGCAAAGGTCAATGGTTTCAGGTACAGGTGGAACTCGAGCGGCAGCAACTACAAGAAAAAAGTAACTAATCATTATATTTTAAAACTACTCTTAAAAGACAGGGAAATGTGAGGACCAATCTTACCCTTCCACCTGTGGTTTTTCAAGTGATTATTGTACCCACGAGCCGTTTTCAGGTAACTCCCACACGTAGTACAGCGAGCAAAATATTCCTCAGGTGGTGGCTTAGCTTTTCTGGACCTGCCGGAGGGAGTAGTTGGTTTCTTAAAACCGCTACTTTTGGTAGGAGTCGATGTCGGTAGGCCGCCCCCTTCGCTCAACTCTCCTTCGTCCACACCAAATGAATCATCATGTGATTCCACAGATTGAGTTGACACAAATGTCGAATTATTAATTCCGAATTCATCGTCCCCCACCGACACATTGAAATCATCATCATCATCATTATCATCTTCCATTTTACTACGGTCGCAAAACTTGTGCCAACGCTAACACACGATATCAAACAAACAGACGACGCGGGCGCGGGCTGCGAGTCGCTGAGCCGGCCGCTAGATGGCGCGGCGATGGCGAGCGGCGGCGCGGTCGGGAACGTTAGTAGCTGCTAGCAGGCGCGTGCTGGGCACGGGCGGCACCCGGCCGAAAGCCTATCCCGCGAGTTCTAACGGCGCTCGTTCGAATCGGGTACGACCTAGTGTCGATGTTTTGTGATGCTTAGCTCAATTCGACTATGAGGAATGCAGTGGTGCCGGATTTATGTCGGTGAGTGAAATATTTTCGGAGGAGATGCGTTCGCCAAGACACAGTGTGCCAACCATAGCCTCCCATGTTGCATCTCCATTTACAGTACTTCTCCATGGCAGCCGTTTGGGAATGGAAGAAAGTTATTAACCATTCATGTCTCGGTATCAGGTGAAAGTTCGATCTTTCCTCTTTGTATTCCGCCCATAGAAATAATAAATTTTTGCCTGCAAATCTAGTAAATAGGCTATCAAAAATATGCTTGCAAAAAAAGCTTCAAACGGATAGTATGTTTTAGACGCGTATCGTACATAACGTATGCTTTTGCAGGGAGCCATCGATAATGACCGTTCGTTCTCTAGCCTTATATGCAGGCGCACGCTAGCCGTTTTTCCGACGTCTGCAGCGGGATAACCAGACCTCACAGCCGGTAAGAGCCAGCAGCAGCGGTGGGGTCGGAAAAAATCCTAACCTACGGGTGGATTTTTTGCGAGGCTTCGTCGTCGGAACATATATTTGATCCCCTTGTCCCCGGAAAAAAGCAGATGGGGACAACGCCAGGAGATGACGGTACCGTAGGGTCGAATATTTTCTACCATCCGATTAACAGTGTGTGGTGGGTGGTGGGAAGGGTGCAACGAGCCCGTTACGACAAATGACTTGACGGACGGACGACTGACTTTACGGCGACTGCAGCGCCATCGGGCGGCGTTGCACCTGACTCCCCGACATAGGCTTCCCTCCGCGCCGTGAGAGCGCTCTCT
Organism: Frankliniella occidentalis; assembly: GCF_000697945.3. Classification (NCBI taxonomy): domain Eukaryota; kingdom Metazoa; phylum Arthropoda; class Insecta; order Thysanoptera; family Thripidae; genus Frankliniella; species Frankliniella occidentalis. The sequence goes on along the minus strand of NW_026267374.1, from coordinate 426,308 downwards.
CGGCGCGTTGGGTCTACCTCGTCCGGTCGGCTGATACGATATTACAGAAAATAACCATGAATTACTACGTTTGGCGACTTCAAAAAATGGAGGAAGGGGGAAGTAACCTAGGCTCTCACGTTATATATGTCTCCGGCTCATACAAACTACGTAACAGTACGACTTTCTTTGCGGCGCAAAAACAGAGCCAATCTACAATTCAATACGATCGAGTTGAATAAGTTTACAAAATGAGAAATGTAACAATGAATGGTCTCTTCGACACTCCGCAAAAATACCTCACCTCACAATGTAGCACATGTGGCACATGTGGCACATGAAATTCTACCGTTTGGAATTGTGGTCCCTGAAGACAAACCTCCTGGTTCTAAGATAATAAAACTATCCCACAAAGCCTAATTCTTTGAACCCAGACACCACGTAAAAATAAGGTTCACTCTTAACCATGCGCCCAACGCGTAGGTTGGCGGATCGAGGCGAATAGTCTACTGGGCAAATACAGATATTTCACGTAAAACAGGCAGCAAAATTTACTCGTCCCAGCGAGTTCCAAACTGGAAAGAAAAGATAAAATTTATTTATATTTATCAATAATTCATTTATAAAAATTATTTATAATGATACTGAAATAAAATGGTGAGAGAATTTTCATTACATTCTATGTTAAGATATATTAGAGAACTTTCAATTAATAAACTACAATGACTCGTTATCCTCAAAACGCCTAAGAGGGATGAGGTGAAAGTGAATCGAAGAATGAAAAATTAATTCGCGGAGCGAGTTCGCTCGCGGCAGTGAGCGGACTCGGCGAAGCGCTACTCATTGGGTCGCACAAAATTTTGTCTGTGAGAAACGGTCAAAAACATAATGTCCAAGACTAATCTCAGTCAAGGACAAAAAGTCCAAGACAAAAATCAGACATCTATAGTTTTGTCTGTGAGAAACGCTGTCAAGGACAAAAGCTTCTATGCCTGTACAAACCGCTGTCAAGGACAAAAAGTCCAAGACAAAAATCAGGCATATATAATTTTGTCTGTGAGAAACGCTGTCAAGGAGTTCAAGTCCGAGACAAGTTCAATCATACACTGCAAATTGTGAAAAACGCTGTCATAACACTGTCCGAGACAAATCTCCAGGACAAATAGCAAATATAGGTTTTCGTAACGAGGTCCAAGACAAACATAGAAGACAAACAGCATAGATATGTTTTCTCTGTTGGAAACGGAATTTAGACTGTAAAATGAAAATTAAAAAAAATATAATGTCCAAGACTAATCTCGGTCACGGACAAACAAGTCCAAGACAAAAATCAGCCATCTATAGTTTTGTCTGTGAGAAACGCTGTCAAAGACAAATGCTCCTATGCCTGTGTAAAACGCTATCAAGGACAAAAAGTCCAAGACAAAAATCAGTCACATCTAATTTTGTCTGTGAGAAACGCTGCCAAAGACAACAAGTCCAAGACAAGATGAGTCATGTACTGTCAATGCTACTGAAACGCTGTCATAACACTGCCCAAGACAGAGACCATAAATATGTTTGGTGACTATGTCCAAGACAAGTGTCCTAAACAAATGAAATAAATAAAAGTTTTGACCATTCAAGACACATCTATAAGAATTTTATAATCAAATAAATTTTATTATCTTACAATATTTTTTTTTTTTTGGCTTAGGACTAAAAATAATAAAAAACAAATATACACGAATTTTCATTTTTTTTTTCGAGACCTCTAGAAGCTAAGTGCATTATATGCAATAGTAAATACCAACCACCGCTCACGCCGCCTACACAGTCCCGACGGCGCAGGGGCTCCGCTTCGACAAAGTAATGCATGGTGACCAGGCATTACTTTGTCGAAGCGGAGCCCCTGCGCCGTCGGGACTGTGTAGGCGGCGTGACGGTGTAGGTGACATGGGCGGAAGTCAGCTTGACAGGAAGCGTTGCCGATTTGGTAGAGGCCGGTTCTCAAGGCGTCATCACTACCGTGACAACAACCAATGTCCTGGAACGCTGGCCAAGGTGTAAGAGTGCACCGGCGTCGTCCTCATGGTAATGGTGCACAACAGGAAAAAGTGACTGCCACTCACGACGCCTACAGCGTCAAGACGGCGTAGGGACTCCGCTTAAATGACGTCGACCGTTATGGCCAAGGTAGAAAGCGCAGGCACCTTCCACATGGTGATGGTACCCGACAAGCTGAAGTGACTGCCACAGACCGGTCACGACGTTTACAGCGTCAAGATGCCGCACGGTCTCCGCTATCGTCCAGCCTGCCCAAACGCTGAACGTGCGGACAGCATGACGCCGCTCAGCGACCAGAACTCGTACTCAGCTCCCTTAGAATACATCAAGCTGATCTCAAAAGTAAAGTACAACAGGGCATCTGATGGACACCGTTTTCAAACCGCCTTTACCATTTGACGCGGCATAGAAGTCATCTTTAGGAAAATAAAAGCCGACGTGGTGGAGGCCAGTTCCCAAGGCGTCATCGCTTTCGTAACGGGGGAAGATGCCTTGGATGGCTGGCCAAGGTGCAAGGAAGCGCCGCCGCCGTCCTCATGGTGATGGTGCCCGACAGGAAGAACTGACTGCCGCTGACGACGCCAACAGCGTCACGACCGCGCAAGGCGTCCGCTCTGACAAAGTAAGGCCTATCAACCAGTCTTCCCATCCTTTTACACCGTTTTCAAATCATATCGACCATGTGGCCTGGCGGAGAAGTCAACTTCACCAAAACAGTTGCCGACGTGGTGAATGCCGGTTCCCACTGTGTCGTCGCTACCGTGACGGCGCCCATATCCTGGGACGTTGGCCAAGGTGCAAGAAGGCGTCAGCGGCATCCTCATGGTGATGGTAAACGACAGGAAGAAGTGACTGCCGCTCACGACGACTACAGCTGAACGCCAGGCCTGACTTTGTCAAGTCGGAGGGCCTGCAACATCTGACCGCTGACGACGACGTGGGCGTCAAGCGAAACACTTGTCTGAAGACGCGAGCGATGCAGGCCTTCCCTGGCACGGCTAGGAAACTACCTGACGTGAGGTCCACGGCGGCGCCGAAGACGACGAGGTGGGTGAGGTGATCGTGCAGCAGCCAAAATTCCAACATCACGGCCAGGAACTCGAAAGCTTCATAGGCCCAGGCGAAGCTCGTTTGCTGACAGGTTACACTTCCTTGCACTGCGCTCGTCGTTCCGGCAGCGCTCTGCACGCTCGAACAGCAATGTCGTTTGGAGCTGCGATTACTACAGCTTAACAGAATGATAAATGAAAACAATAAGACAACGTGACAACGTCCTACCAATGAGACAACGTGACGTTGACGTCAACGTTAAATGTCGCGCCAGGTTCTACATCTCCACCTTCTATTTGAAAACCAGCTCGAAGAAGTCCAGGATCACGTCCAAGAGATTTATCAAAGCGGAAAACGAGCACCGTCTGGACGATGTAGGCATCGTGGATCGTGGCCATCAAAGGCCGTCACAGTTATCGTCATGGCCAACTCAAAACATGTAGCCAAGGATACCAAGCATAAAGCAAGGTTAGGAAAAATTAGAAAAAAAAAATACAGAAAACCCAACTTAAGTGAAGACTGTTACAAGTACATCATAAATGCACAAACAATTCTCACAAGGTCAATTTCAAAACAATTACTATTACCACTAGGTAATCATCATAATATCCAAATAGGTTCAACCATAGAATTGGGCTACCAACTGATAGTTCCAAGCTCAAGTAAAACAACTGCGCTAGCGCAACCTACAGGGTCAAATAAAAAGCTAACCCTCCAACGACTATGGATCACAGCAGAGATACTCACCGCGACAAGCTAATGACCCTAAGCTCGGAGAGTATAGCCAAGCCAAAAAAAAATTATATAATTGCCATAAAGGTGCAAAACATAATCTGGCGAAGAGCGGAAATCTTAAATATATGATAAAACTGAACTCACCAAACTGTTACATAAAACTACACAAAAAACTGCCAAAAGCGAATTTCAGATGATGGTATCACATGGTAAACTATGAATAATTCATAGAATTCAACAATCTAGAAAAGCCAACTTGTATCTTAAATTTTAGAATATCACAAAGACAATACAAAAAGAAAATATAAGGCACAACAATTGCAATTTTTCAAGAATAAATAAAACCTTGGTAACCATTCCAAGACTTGAAAAATTCAAAGCAAAAACTCGCCTCACATATTTGTTACTTTCAAAATGGGTGAAGCTACGAAAGAATTATACCCAGCAGTAAATGATGACATTGCCCAAAACCTGGAAAAGATATGTTTCTTTCCAAACATTTCATT
>NW_026267374.1:420471-421942 GCF_000697945.3 Frankliniella occidentalis | reverse complement strand
GTAGTCTTGGAAACATATTTGTTGCAAAGCATTGTTGATAAGTTATCATGGGTGTAAGATTTTTCAACAATATATCTCTCAATTCATGTATATCTATTGATTACCAAATCGCGTACTTACAAAATGAAAAACTAGTCAAGGTTTGTCAAGAATGTACAACGAAAATTGAAAAGTTAACAGATATTAAAGTACTGATGTCAATTGTTCACATACACAATACGTTCGAAACAAGTAAATATAAATCAGTACAATGTTCACTTTGTTTAAAAAACCTAATAAAAATAAAGGAATGTTATTGTAACAAGAGGAAAATAGAACTGGACAAAACACATATAATCGATGGATCACAGTAAGAACCAAAAGTTGATTTTGGGCAACAAGTTTCATTTTTTAACAAACTGTATCTTTCCCAACTAGTTACTATGAAGAATTTGACGAGTTGTGATAAATACTATAAAAGAAAAGAAACACTAAATTGGAGTTGGCAAGAAGAAGTGATGTTAAATTTCTGAAGATGAAACAGGTAATCTTCAAGATGCATTGATACACTGTAACACATAAGCTTAAGAACTTGAAATTAAACTTCCTTAAACCCAATTTTCTTATTTCCAGCTCATGAAAGTGTAAATTTAATGTAAAGACTACGACAAGACATGGACAACATAACCCTAAAATGTACACATTAGTATGCTGAGTTTTCCCTAAAGATACGAAGACAACAAATCTTACAGTTAAATGCAAAAATATTTAGTGATAAACCAGAAAATCTTTTGTAAGTAGTAGATCTCATTTAATGTGAGACAGACTAAATCGTTTCAACTAGTTTGTTTGAAAAACCAAAAGGTAACAACAGTGCAATTTGCAATTTGAATAAGAATTTAGTTTCATCCTATGATGTGATGTGAATAGAAAATTTCTCATAAAAAACTTTACAAGCCCTCCCCACTGACACACGAAGGATGAATCGATAGGGTTCAACTCTCTAATCAATGAAAAATTGACCTCAAATTTTCATACGCAAAATCTGTTGTTCAGTGTATGGGTGTTTCTTAGACTAATACGCAGTTGTGCATTGATTTAATATTTTATATATTGTAATGTAATATTAGAATTAGACTAATGTCATACATACGTAAAGTTCTTGCTTTGTCAATTCTAATTAAAAATTAGCTTGTGACTACCTATCAATTGACCCAAAAATAAATTATGAAGAAGGTTAACCTAAACTGTACATAATTTGCAGCCGACATTGAGGCAAAGATTGCACAAAATACTTGGCTTTAGCTATAAATAAGTCAATAAAGGAAAAAGAAAAGTTCTCTGCTTGTCTCAACAAAATCAATGTAAAAATGCAAATTCAATTAGATTTAATTTATGACAACTGTGGTGTTCAACAAAATAAATGTCCCTCTCGGTGTATGTTGAGGCAAGACTAGTGGAACAAGGTATCATAGGATATTTTTAAGGTCTG
>NW_026267374.1:416551-420421 GCF_000697945.3 Frankliniella occidentalis | reverse complement strand
AAAAGGTAACAACAGTGCAATTTGCAATTTGAATAAGAATTTAGTTTCATCCTATGATGTGATGTGAATAGAAAATTTCTCATAAAAAACTTTACAAGCCCTCCCCACTGACACACGAAGGATGAATCGATAGGGTTCAACTCTCTAATCAATGAAAAATTGACCTCAAATTTTCATACGCAAAATCTGTTGTTCAGTGTATGGGTGTTTCTTAGACTAATACGCAGTTGTGCATTGATTTAATATTTTATATATTGTAATGTAATATTAGAATTAGACTAATGTCATACATACGTAAAGTTGTTGCTTTGTCAATTCTAATTAAAAATTAGCTTGTGACTACCTATCAATTGACCCAAAAATAAATTATGGAGAAGGTTAACCTAAACTGTACATAATTTGCAGCCGAAATTGAAGCAAAGATTGCACAAAATACTTGGCTTTAGCTATAAATAAGTCAATAAAGGAAAAAGGAAAGTTCTCTGCTTGTCTCAACAAAATCAATGTAAAAATGCAAATTCAATTTGATTTAATTTACGACAACTGTGGTGTTCAAAAAAATAAATGTCCCTCTCGGTCTATGTTGAGGCCAAACTAGTGGGACAAGGTATGATAGGATATTTTTAAGGTCTGGGTAATGCACTTAGTGTGAGCATGGTGTGATGATGGTCACCAATTTTGCAGTTATCCATGAGTGTACTTGATATCATTTGGATCATGGTTAGAAAGTTTTTTGTTGAAAAATCGTCATGATAATATGAAAAAAGGTCATGCGAGACATTAAGTATGAATGTATGTGACCAAAATCTGCGCAGTTCAAATTCATCCTTTACCTGAAAGATAATCAATTTAACTGTTTCAGTCAGTATGAAGATGAAGAAATGATTTGAATCACTAATACCACCTAAATTAGACTAGTAAAAGTTTTAGTTGCCACAAGGTAAACAATATGTGTGAGTCTTCATGGATTTGTTTATATTAAAGTAAGCAATGAAGCAAGGTTTTGTAAAAGCTTTAATTGGACAAAAAGATTCGAAATTATTAAGTTACCTTACAAATTTTATGCATGGTAACATTGTGCTACATATAGGATAGATGTTTCAAATAGCCAAATAACCAAAAGACAATAATAAAACTATATAGAGTAAATCCTAATTTAGTTGTCTCAACCATTCAAGAAAATTTTCCCTTTCAACAAACATTCTTGAACGTTTAACACAATTTAAATGATCCAAAGAAATTGGCTTCATAAGAACAAGAGATGACAAATTTTTAACACGGGATAAGGCAACATAAGTTAAACCTAATTCAAAATCAGTTTCACCAAGATTCATCTGGCATAATTCAACTGTCAAGCTTTGCGATTTGTGCACAGTACAGGCCCAGCTTAGGGATAGAGGGAGTTGAACTCTAGAACAGCTAATGTTGTTGATTGACCAAGAACAATGTATGGCTTGTATTGGAACACCACCGTTTAAATATGGATAACCATCAACATTATCAAATTTGACAATTACAAACCTAGGTATAGCTGGTGGTTTCTCGCCTTCATCATATAAAATATCTGTGACATAGCCCAAACAACCATTGACAAGTCCTGCTGATACATTAAGATTTTGCTTCAACATAACACGAGAATTAATAGCAAGATACAGAACATTTGCTAACCCACTTGCATAAGTATCAACTGACTTAAAGGCAGTACTACAATTATTCTGGGCATTAATTCGAACAATACCAGTATCCACCTTCATCAATTCTTCATTGTTAAATTCTTTCACATCCTCATTTATAGAGCAAATTCTAATAGCATGTTCGAACTTTTTTAACTCACATTCAGTCAACCTTGAGATGTGTCTAGAATTAATCATTTGACAATCTTCTTCAGTACACATACCAACCGCTAAACGATCCAAAAAATTACTGTAGGTGTAATCAGTATAGCGTTGTGGTTCAGTCAAAAGAAATGCTTTTTGAAAGGAAGAGATTGCAGCTTTTCCAAGTTGAGCTAAAGAAGTCCACTGGTCTGGATTATTATTATCATACAAAGCTTTGTCACCAACACCTTTCAATTGATAGATATCACCAATCAAATATATGATTAGATTGCCAAAAGGTAAACTGGAATCTTTAAGTTCTCGACAACGTTGATCAATCATGGCTAAAAGCTTGCAACCAACCATGGGATATTCATCAATAAAAACAACAGACAGGTTCTTATGCTTTTCCTGAAAAGAGTGTAACTCTTGGCCCACTAATCTTTTAAAATAACTTTGTCTAGTTGGAAGTCTGAAAAAAGAATGGATAGTAGAACCACCAATATTTTTAGCAGAAACACCTGTGGGACCTAAAACAACACAAGAGTCAGGGCCACCATGTTCATATGCAAGCTGTTTCATGCAATGAATAAGATAACTTTTACCACAGCCTGCTTTCCCTTGGATAATAACCCGCCTAACACCAATATTGGAATTACTTGAGGCAAGGTCAAGTTGACTTTTGAAAAAGTTAAATACTTCAATTTGTTCCAAGGAAAGCTTGGAGTAATCATAGTGTAAGTTGTTACTTGTTAAGACAGAGTCTTTAATACCCTTGACTAAATCTTGGATAATATTATAATCATATTTAAGACATCCATAGGAATGATTAAACATTTTCCTCGGTTTATCATTGACTGGATCTGAATCTCGTTGTTTACATTTACTAAGGTAAGATAAACCTGATTCTTTTTCTTTACCTTTATGATCAAAATCTTCACTGTCGCTTGAATCACTGTCGTTAAATTCAAATTCATGATCTTCAAATTCATTCACCGGTAAGTCAAAACCATGCAACAGTTGTTTCAATTCTTCTTCATGGCAAAAAAAATCATCAAGTGATCTCCAAGGAACATGAAAAATGTGTGAGGTTCAGAAGATACACATCAGATACGTATCGTTCTAAAACTTCTGGTGAACTGGTGATAGATCTCATGGTCTAAAGGTCCCCATTCTTGGTTCGCTCATAGTGTCCATTACTAATGGTGATCCGCTCGGTTATATTTACATCACATCAAGATTCGTGTCATGCTCTATTTGGTTCCAGAGTTCCCATTCTTGTTCATTTTCTGTGGGCGTGGGTGGTGACTGGTTGTGTCGTATGAATTGTTCCGATCATATCAAAGATGCGTGTTGGTGATTCTATTAGTTTTAGGCGTTACTATTTCTGTTGTAAAGTTCTCATTCTTTCTATTCTGTGGGGGTGGATGGGTTGTGATTGTTGTCGTATGTTCTCAATTTACTTTGTTTCCTACAATAACGATTACTTTTGTTTATATCTTTGTTTTAGGCAACATGGTTCCCTCAAAGATGTCTGGGAAGGGTCAGAGCCTGTCTGACAAGCAAAAAGATTTCCTGCTTGAGGATATGGAAAGAAATAAAACGTTCTGCCAAAAGGAATTTAGTGACCCCAACAGTGGCAGCCATGAACTCCAAAATCGTTGGGAGGAGCTCAAGGATGAGCTTAATAAACTGAAGGGCCCCAAGAAGGATGTGAGTGGGTGGCAAGACGGAATTCTATCAACCTCTTATCATAGTGTTATCTTTCTTAGGTACTTTTTGTTGTTGAACGATTCTTTTATGGTTGTTGTGATGTGCATAAAGTGGTACAAAGAACACTGACATGGGAGAGCTGTGCTTTCACAGCTCTAAGCTCACACAGGTGCTTTCACGGAATCATCTGACTTTACGTATTACCACTGAGCACAACTGTTGCTCTGACCATGACTTTTGGAAAATCCGTAAGCTCAGAGGAGCAACATTATCTCGGTGTTCTACAAGGGATACAACCCGTGCTAAAGATATTGTAGCTCAGGAGGGTGAAAGGTATGTT
>NW_026267374.1:406426-416065 GCF_000697945.3 Frankliniella occidentalis | reverse complement strand
AAGCGAGCCGTCACTCAAACGGGCCGAAGGCCCGTTTTCGGATAGAAGATGTATTACACCATAAAAATTCAGAAGGGACGGGCCCCGCCCCGCCGGCAGGCCAAGCTGGGCCCGCTCCCTGCCGAACCGAGTTGCCGGTGGAGCGAAGCGGAGCTGGTAACTTCGTTGGGCGGAAGGGCGGGCCTGCTTGTTACAAACAGGACACCGGTTAATCGGTGACAGCCAAAATACCGGTTAAAACCGAAAAACTGGTTCACCGGAACAACCTAAATTGATGTTAGCTTGTGGATCCAATAACACACCTATGAAAGGATATATAAGACTAGACCCAAAAGAAGTTAAATATACTTCCAGGCATATAGGGTTGTTACAGTGAACGTGAACCGGATTTTCGGTTTTGACCGGTGTTTTGGCTGTCACCGATTAACCGGTGTCCTGTTTGTAAAAACCGGTTAACCGAAATCCGGTTTTTCACCGAAAATGCGGCGATTACCGAATGACCGGTTGAACGGTTTTAAGGTAGAACCCTAGTGAAAAAAATACCGAAAATCGCAAAAACGTCGAAATAGTAAGGCTAAAAACAGTCTAGAGGCTCGTAGACCAAAAACTTGACCTTGAAGTTGTAGAACAGAGCTCTCTGATAAAAACAAGATGTGAACGAAATTTTTCCGTCAAAATTTGAGACACCTGGAACTTTTTCCGTAGAGGCCTGACACCTGCCCAGCGCGTCAGCCGGCGAGCCGAGCCCAGATGTGTCTGTATGCCTGCCAGCGGCGCGCGGACGACGGACCCGCACCGAGGGGTCGTCAACTCCCTTCGGCCGTGTACGGAGGAATATATATTACAAGTAATATGTGTAATATCGGTAATATTGATGTAATATTGTGTAATGTCAGTATTATCAAGTAATATCAAGTAATATTATGTAATATCATGTACTATCAAGTAATATTACGTAATATCAAGTAATATTAAGTAATATATCAAGTAATACACTGCCGCTCGAATTAGGGGCGCACTATTTTGAGCCGGCGTATTTTCCAAGTGTTTTGAGCTAGAATGTCGAGATTTGGCCTGTAGACGTCTCATTGGTTCGTCTTGGATCCCACGAAGTGCGCATCCCTTGCGCCACCCCATACGGCCTGTGCAGCCCCTAGAGTAAGGAGGGGTAGAAAATTTGACCTAAAAGGTTCCGAATTTGTCACTTAAAATGATCGGAAGGTCGAAATTTTTGGTTTACCGACTCAAATTTGTGTCCTCTTTCGAACGGCGCTAGCGAAATCGCGGTCGTTCAAACCCACCCCCTGCCCTGTTTACCCCCACCCCCATGAAGGGACGAGTTTTGAGGATGGTCAAAACTACCGTGATATTCTCCGGGGACACCCCCTGTACACGGAACATGTGTTTTTTTTTTTTTTTCGAATTGGACAAACCCCGGCCAAACAACCCCCACGAACGTGCAACCCCTTTTCGAATACCGGCCATTTTGGAACCTAAGGGTTGAAGTTGTGGCATGAAACTTTTAGGAATTATTCCTTTTGCCATTTGGAACACATCCATGCCGAGAAACCCGGTGTCAACATCTTCAACCCCTCCCCAGGGGGTAGCTACCCCCGAGTGACTGTGCACCCCTTTGGGAGGGGATGGAGAGCTGGGTCTATGCGAATCTGTTAAAGAACACCCCAAGGAAGCTTCCCTCAAATTTTTATGTCGATCCGACCAACCATTTTGCGTACAAACTCGATAAAGTGGAATATCGTTCAAAAACTACCCCAAGTTCAACTTGCCCTGTCGCCGAACTGAGAAGGGGTAGTGACCCCACCCAAAGCGTCCCTCCTCGGCCCAATCTTCAACTCGAAGGACGCAGCAGAGTCTTGGGTCCCTGCGGTGACGTTCGCAATGCGGAGCGCTGTTGCCATCAAGTCGTCATGGCTGACTAGTGCAGTATCGCAGGTGGTTCCGGCAACTGGCGGTCTTTTTAAAAAGCCATTATGATGACTGTAGAAGGCCTACGATTCACCACGCACAGTTTCTAAATATTAACAGAAATGTTTGACCCTTCCCCTTCCGCGGCACCACCAGAAACAATTCTGAAGTGTGCTAAGTTGCTCGGTATGTACAATTGATGTGAAGTAATATCGAGTAATATCAAGTAATATCGAGTAATATCAAGTAATATCGGGTAATGTTGTGTAATATCGGGTAATATTGTGGAATATCGGGTAATATTGTGGAATATCGGGTAATATTGTGGAATATCGGGTAATATTGTGGAATATCAAGTAATATGTGTAATATTAGAGTAATATTAGAGTAATATCAGTCCGTGTACGAAGGAATATCGGAGTTGACGACCCCTCGACCCGCACGCTGTACCCGGACGGGACCGCATTACAGCTCGGCCCAAACGGTTGGAGATGAGCGAAAACGGAAAATGCAGTTCTTCCTTTCTAGATACAAAGTATTATACAAAGTCTTCTAGCTCAAACCGTTTTCGAGTTATTGTTCGTCCAGACAAACAGGCAAACGAACAGACCCGAAACTTTTTGATCATCACTGGAGTAATAGGCTTCGCTAATCGCTGAGCCAACTAATCGGAGCGGGTTCAAAAGGGACTTGTCACAGGACTTGTCCAATAAATATGCGCTTCGCAATTTTTCCCCCATTTATTGAATTATTGCCTTGCAAGTTACATGCGTTAAGCTGGTTGCTGACCGAAGCAGTAAATGGTCTCGAGGATGGTCACGCCGACACTTTCCACGAGGGTGGCTCCAACACACGGAAAGTAATAAGGCCATGGAACTTCTTCGGTGCACGACATGAAGGAGTACCACACTCCTCTCAATGCGCTCAGAGGAATATTAATCAGACAGCGTGCGATTCCAAAAGGGTTGATAAGAGCTGAAAAGAAACCAAACGTTCATGTTTAAGTCCCAACGAGAACGTCACCGGATTATCACGACGTACTGAAAGCAATCGAGTTGCGTACAATTTTTTTTTCGCGAGAATATGTATTCAGTGATGTTCCGGTAACATCTGAATGAAAACGTCTCCATTACTGGTCTACACCACTGTTAAAAAAACTGTAGCCAATTACAGTGAGCATACAGTTTAAACCGTATTTTATTTTACGGTCAGACTATATTTTATTTAATGATCAGGGACTGTATTTAATTTTACAGGTATGGACTGTAGTTCAGAATACACTCCGGCCTGTATTTTAATTTCCGGTCCAGACTGTAAAATAACAAGCTGGGCCCGCTCTTCCGCCAAACCAAGTTGCCAGCTCCGCTTCGCTCCACCGGCAACTCGGTTCGGCAGGGAGCGGGCCCAGCTTGGCCTGCCGGCGGCGTTTGGGACGGGCCTTCGGCCTTCTGAATTTTTATGGTGTAATACATCTTCTATCCGAAAACGGGCCTTCGGCCCGTTTGAGTGACGGCTCGCTTCGAACCATCTTTTTGCCAGGTACCTTTTCTGTCTACTTCGTAAGTAAAACCCAACAAACGAAGTATTCTTTTCATACGCTGAACATCTTTGGCTGTGTGTGCCGCAGTTTGTAGAATACATGCAAGTTATGCCGAAATTTTAAGTTATTGATGTTAGCTTATGATTCCAATAACACACCTATGAAAATGTACATAAGACTAGACCTAGAAGTTAAGTATACTTCCAGGCATACTCTGAATGACACCGAACGTGTTCAAACAACAAAAAACTAAATGTGTTTTTTTTTGTTTTGTTTTTGCATTAAAGTGTACACGTTTTATTAATGATGTGCCACCATAAAATAAGCCCACTCTTCTGCTTAGAAGAAAATTTTGAACCGGCCGCATACTTCTCAGACAGATGTGTACTTTTAAAAAAATAAAAATATTTCTGTTTTCGCCATTTTGGTGAGAGAAACTCCCTCTATCGCCTAAACGGTGAGAGATAGAGCCAAACGGACGAAATTTTAACCCATAGGACTCTATTTTAGCAAGTTACCCCCTAGGAAACCATCAAATATTTTCTAAGCTTAATTTATTGTTTTGGGGCCACTTTTGTCAGAAAAACTCCCTCTAGCGCCTAAACGGTGAGAGATAGAGCCAAACGGACGAAATTTTAGCCCAAAGGGCTCTACTTTCACGAGTTACCCCTTAGGTGACAATAAAAAAAATATTTTTTTTCCACTTCTTGGACCAACCCCTATTTCTTTGTTACCCCCTCAGACCCACTCAGGGGTGGTTGCCAGGATTTGCACCAACCGTTTCGTTGTCCAGAAGTGACAACAATAATACCCTGAAAATTTCAGATCTCTAGCTCACGTCCTTCTTGGGGAACGGACAGACGGACAGACAGACAGACAGACAGACAGACAGACAGACAGACACAGAGGCGATGGCATAAGCCCGCTTATATAGCTTTTAAGCAAAAGAGCGGGCTAAAAACCGTAAAAGGTCGTTATAGAGGACCATAGTGAGACAAAATCTAAAAAAAACACATTTGACATTTCCACCCACAGTCCGACTAGTCTTTAGTTTTAAAGTCCAGAAAGAAACAGGTCAGACTGTAGATTTGAATACAGTATGACCGTATTCTATAATACAGTGCAGACTTTAACAGGTGGTAACAGGTCGGACTGTAAAATTAAAAACAGTCCGACTATTAAATTAAATACAGTCAGGACCATGTTAAAATTGATTGGCCGTTCTGTAGAAGTTACTGTAGATTTTTTTAACAGTGACTTTAAATGAAAAGGGACAATTACTGTTCCTACTAAGGGGACGCTTGTGTACACATCAAGAAACGACGCAATTTTGTTCCAAAATTGGACAAATTGTGTAAATCTTCACGACATCAGGCAACGTACGTATGGGTGGCCAACCCATGGTTCTACTAGGGTATCCTGGGAAGGTTGGGCGCCACAATGCGGAGGCGAACTGGCGCTGGCCGATCTTACGGCTTCTGCATCCGTGTGTCGTGCGTGTGCTGTTTACCGCTGTCGCATACTAGTTAGCGACGCCATCTTGATTGCATTATTACTGCAGTAGACAGACGAGCGGATCTAGAAGCCACAAGCGGAGATTCAACCGGCACTATCCTCGCCTCTCGTTTCTGTCGTTTTTCTTGTCCGAAATAAACTATTGTCAGGGGAATGACAATTCTGGAATGCTGTTGGTCCGAGGCAAATGCTTATTCGTCGACTTAAACTAGCTTTACGTACGCGAGACCACATCTCGTGCTTCGCAGTATCTCACGAAACACGATTGCGCGCCTTGCATTCGTACTCTGTAAACCCAAGTGTGTACATGTACGTGTTATTTGCTGAATACCTACATATATGCAGCAAATACTGCGTACATGATGATATTCATGTTTGCAGCAAAGAAGGTGTACATTATCATGTATGCCTCAAAAAGTGTGCACATGGCCATATACACATGGAGAGCAATATGCCAAAAGCTATGTGCCGAAGTGTGTACCTGGCCATATTCACACTATTTGCTGCATACATAATCATGTACACACTTTGTGCTGCATACATGATCATATACGCGGTATTCAGGAAATAACGCATATATGTACAGACTTATGTTTCCAGAGTAGTTGTTGATACTTCCGCATACGTGTACTACAAACTAGTTTCTCTCTTTTTGGAATACATCCAGGTTTTTTTTACATTAACTTACCCGTTTCTTCAGGAGCTAAAAGCTCCTTCTGTTCGGGAGCATCGATTAGTCCCTGGAAAGATTAGTAAAAACAATTTAGAAGGGTAAATTTGCCGATCTGAATTAGAATTCATATTCCGTGATGCAAAATATTTAGTACAATCTGAACAAAAATAAACAACTGTAAATCAGCAAGTCTTATTATAGAGCTTCAATTTGACCTTTGTTGATTGTCAGTACAAAAGTATGTACCAACATATCGAAATGGAATCTTTACTTGAAAAACCTAAATATTTTAAATCTCACAAAACCTGAGCTAATCGCTGTAAAAGTGTTCCATATCTGAACAAACCTTTAGATGAACAGAGATAGTGAGGCAAACTAAGACAAAGAAAACCGCATTTTTATCCAAAAAAAATTTGGTTTCAGTTTGGCAGCAACCAGGGTGTGATAACTTTAACGATTGAATATCCGTTAATTTTTACCTGCACTTCAAGTACTACAGCTGCCAAGACCACGAATGCTAACCCACAGAACTTCATGGTAGGAATACGAAATAGTCCACACCGGTGGACGACTCAAACACTAATGCCAACTAAGAAATGGCTTTTCTGTGATTCAACCTTTTGTCTGTCACACTTTACTCCACTCCACATAGTAGTTCGTGGCAATACAGAGATATCATTGAGTACCCCAGTTGCAACAGGCGATAACAAAAGTTAGCCTCTGTAAATAATCAAATTAATTGGGATGTCAAATCCATGTGAATGACATTTCCCGACTTAAACAAAACAGAAACAAATGAGCGGCGGTGTGAACTAAAGTTGACTTGTTTTTACTTATTACTTGACTAAACTACCAAAATAACTGTGAGAGGTCGCCTCAAAGGTGGGAAAACAAACCCGAAAGAGATAAGAGGGTGCCCACGCTGGCACTTCCCAACAGTTATCGTCAGCTATTATCTGCTCAAAATTGTCGCCGCAATTAAGGAGTTTTTTCGCAGATAAGCAACAAGCGTCGCCGATTAAAAAAATGGACCGCCTGAGCACTGACGCTGCGACAGTGAGCACTGTTACAAAGATCATCATGATTTTACGAAATTTTCTTGCCTAATTTTCTATTGCAATAAAACTTTGGCCTAACCAAACTTCGAAAAATAGTCATTTTACGAATTATTGCTTTGCAGAATCCAGAACTTTCAAGACAAAGTGTGCAAGAGAAAATTTTGTCATACATTGTATGAACCGAGAATACCTGATCACGAGGGGTCCGCAACTAGGTTCGAGCGCGTACACTGGCCGCCCGGAAAACTGGGAAGACCGGGAAGACCACCAGGAGGACTAAAGAAAACCGAAAAAGACCAAGAAAATCGTAGGCCACAAATGTGACGGAAGACCGAAAAATATAAGGGAAGACCGGAAATTTTTTAGGAAAGACCTAGAAATTTCAAGGAAGACCAGAAAATGTAAGGGAAGACCGATGAAAGTGCGAGAAAACCGCAAAAAACTGGAGGAAGCCTTTAGAAAATCTCAGAAAACCAAGATATTGGGAAGACCAAGAAAAAGTTGGGAAAATCGGAAAAACCTTAGGAAAACCTAGGAAAACTAGGAAGCCCACCACATGTGTACACCGGCAGACCGTACTTGCGGACCCCTCGCCTGATCATTGCGAAATATATTTGTAACTTTACTTTTTAAAGTTTCTTTGATTGACATTTTTTCGTAAACAAGTACTTACAATTTTGTAACATATTTTTCGGCACGAAACCTCTCTGGTCTGCCTTTAAAAAAAATGGGGGGGGGGGAGGAAAACGCGGAAATGGATGGGGGGACACCTACTGCTCACAATGTGGAAGAAATGCATACAATGTGTATTTTCCCCTACATTAAATATCTGAACAGTTCTAGTACCTCCTCATCTTATTTCTTATTTTTTTAGTTTGTTTACTTGCTTTGTTCACACTTGTGTTTACATTGGGCTTCACACTTGCGACTGTAGGCAACGACTTTCTTCATAGCGTCCTTCAAAGAGTTAAACTAGGTTGATGTACGCCAAACCACGTCTCGCGTAACAGGCTCCGCGATATCTCACGAAACCCTGTTGACGCGCCCGGCAAACATCTACCTAGGCCTGCGGCGCATACACCCCAGTTGGGCAAAGGGTGGAGTCGTAAATAGGCATTCGGCCCCAAAAGTTACAAATTTTACTCCTCGCGATTTTATTTTGACGATTGCAGACCATCAAATATCTGAGAAAAAACATTGACATGTTTTGGGGTCATTTCAGTGTGGAAATCGCCCCCGACGCCTAAACGGTTAGAGATGGAGCAAAACGGACGCAATGGGGATGGCGACTGAAACTTTCAGCAACCAGGATCGCTAGAAGCACTGGTCCCCTAGCGCGCCGCCGGCCGGGCGGAGCGTGTGTGAGCATAAACTAAAATTGCATTCTTGGGTACTTAACTCAAACAAAGTACATCGACCATTACATCAAAACAAAGGTGAAAGTGTAAGGATTACAACGGTATAGTTCCTTATGTGATTGAAGACCTTGTACTCGATCAGGGCCGTTTGGCAAAATGGGCTGTTTTCCGAGATCACAAGAGCTTTTTCAACCCGTATTTTCTCATTCAAGGAGACGAGCTATCAACCTACATAAAGCGAGCCGATTTTCCGCCTGACTTTAAACTTTACATTCCTTTTTGCCGCACTTTGATACGACTTCTGGTTTTCGAGAACGAAGCTCACATCTACGGACATGTCGGGCCGGCCGCGCGGCCCGGGCGGGCGCGACCCATAGCGGCCCATAGCGGGCCATAGCGTCCAGCCGCAGACGGCCCCCAAAAGGAGTTTTTGTCTCTTTGTTTTTGTTTTTTTAAACTCGTCAATTTTAGAGCCAAAATCAATACAGTTCTTGCTTTTTATGCTACAAAGCTACACTTACAATTTCAGGTACCTAGCTCAAACCGTTCTCGAGTTTTTAGCCCGCCCTTCTGCTTTTAAAAAAGCATCAAAGCGGGCTTATGCAACCGCTCTCATGTCCGTCCGTCCGTCCGTCCGTCCGTCGTCCGTGTACAAGGAAGGAGATGAGCTAGAGGTCTAAAAATTTCAGTGTATCTTAGGGGTCACTCCTGGACAACGAAACGCTTGGCCAAATCCTGGCAACCACCCCTAAGGGGGTGAAAGGGGCTAACAAATAAGTAGGGGTTGGTCCAAAAAGTAGAAAAAAAATATTTTGTTATGGTCTTTGAAGGGGTAACTCGGAAAAGTAGACCCCTCTGAACGAAAATTTTGTCCGTCTGACTCTATCTTGCACCGTTTGAGTGCTAGGGAGCATTTTCCGATGAAAATACGGAGAAATTGGCCACGTTGCACATAAAGACGTACAAGGAGGCGTCCAATCGTAAAATCTCAGAGGAAGTACCCCCAATAACAACACGGGTCCTGGTCCTACCCTCGGATTTGCCGTATCTTTTTCTGTGTCGGCCCTAGAGGTAGATATATTAAAAACAATGGGAAAAAGTAAAGTTTTAAGACTGATTGACAAACAATACACAATCTAAAAACTGCGCTGGTTCATTTTTTTTTTTGTATTTTTGTTAAGCCAAGCAGAAGGGTGGGTGTAGTCACGGTGTTGCCCCGTTGAAGACTTTTGTCATGTTAAAGGAGCCAATCTCTAGGGCCGCAGGTCCCCCGTCGGAAGTTAGTTTACTCAAATATGCAAGTGATGTGCCGGTCACATTATTTATTTGATTATGTTCTGTAGGATATCACGAGACTAAAATGGTCGGGCCGAAGGCCTGATCATCGCTGCCGGCAGGCCAAGCAGGCTTGGCCCCTGCCGAACGGAGTTGCCGGCGCAGCGAAGTAGAGCTGGCAACTGCGTTTGGCGGAAGGGCGGGCCTGCTTGTTGTGATTACAGACAAACAGACACACAGACACGAAACTTTTTGTTTATCACCGGAGTAATAGGCTTCGCTATCGCTCAGCCA
>NW_026267374.1:394877-401353 GCF_000697945.3 Frankliniella occidentalis | reverse complement strand
TCATGGTCAACTGTTGTTTTCATGGTTTACTGGTTCCATAAATCTATGGTCAGAAATATCCATGGTTAAATTTATGTCCATGGCTCATGGACAGCCCCATGGTTTTTTTACCCAGGGTACTAAATGCTGAAGTTTTTTCTGTGTACCGTGTACATCGGTCGCTCACTTAGAGAAGCGTGTTCTTAGGCTAAGAATTTTGTTGTTGGTTCAAGCACATTTCACGTTTAAAAGAATGAAGAGCATCATGCGCTTAACCCATTCACAAATTTTACCAACTCTACGTACGTAAGCTAGGGTGTTTCAAAAAAATTGATTCGGCGAAGTAGTCAAATCAAAATATTCGCCGCTTGTCTTATTTGGTGCCAAGCTTTTATTTTTCATCTACTATTTGTAATTCTGACCGGCGTTGGTCTCTCTGAATATTTTGGTATTGTTTTAGGCCACCCTACGGCCCAACGGCGAGCTTTGGGTACCGCTGGGACCCGAGTGCAAGGAGGACTTCGAGGGCAGCTCTCGGTTTTGGTTAGATAATGGGTCGGACTAGCGGCGGGCATTGTCGTTTTGGCCACGTCGGAAACCCTCCCCCCTCACCCCCTCGAAATGTTGAAATTTGTACATTTTAAGTGTCGTCGCGCTCTCGCTACCCGCGGCGCGCAAAGACGACGTGGCAGCGGCGCGGCCGGGCGACTCCCGCGCGCCCCGAAACTTTGAACGTGGCGCGCACCGGGTAAATCGGGTCCGATTTCGTTCGGATTTTTTGCGCTGTACTCTTAAGACCATGGCGCACCGAAAAATCGACTACTCCTCCGAATCTATTTTTTTTGAAACACCCTAACGTAAGCCCACAAATCACTCCGGTTCCTTTCCACTGTGCCCTCTTGTTCAACGGTGCAGGTTAAGTTCCGCAGCCACAGCTTCCAAAATGTAGAGAAAAACGTTCGGGGCATTATGAATGTCTTGGAGACACACCTAGGTGAGCTCACTTCGCGTTGTTCCGAATTACCCGACCTACTGGATCAATGAGGAGCAAGAGATTTCGCACCCCGTGCGAGTGAAAAATTTGCACCTGCGTGTGCGAACACTTAGAGGCTTCGCACTTGATGATCAACTTTCGCACAGGTTCGCGCTCGTGAAATGCGATTTCCACACTGTACACGGAAAAAGATGGTTGGTTGTGGCAAGCGTAAGTCGATCGCCACGACCATTTCTCTCTAGAGATACCAGCAGTATCGACTTTCTGATTGTGACAACCAAGCGGGACAGCTGGAGCAGGTTTAGTGGCGACAACCAGCGGATTGATCGTGGCAATCAGAACCTCTCATAGGAGGAATCGAACTTTACTTGGTTGCAGGGAGTAGGTCTGTTTTACACCTCGTGGCTGCAGCTGAAAAGTTGATCGCTGTGATCGATTTATCGTCTTGGAGAACATACTATACGGGCGGTGGGCGTCATTTGTTTTGTCTGATTTTTGACTGGAAATTAACATTGAAGTTTGAGATCAATATCCTGTGATCCACTGAAATCCGGCAGGTATCAAAAATCGGCAAGTCTTAACAATCGCCCGAAGACGATTATTTGTCAAAACCTTATTCAGAGTTCCGTGTAGATGTCACTCGGGACACCCACTATTGGAGGCGACCGAAGGCCTCACCGCGAGGTAACAGAAATGTAAGTGTATCTTTGCAAATAATTAACTAATGGTTTTTAATAATCGAAATATAATTTCAAATGGTTGTTATCTTGCCGTAGATAAGAGTTATTCACGTAAAATGGTCGCGGGTGAAATGAAATTAAGGAAATAATCATTCCGGGTTTCGGAAGGAGTGCCACGCTGCACGTGATTTCTACCGCTAGGTGGTGACAAGGCATAGTGAGCAACCCCTTTTCTCTCGTACGTCCTTGTAGTGATCGTCGACCTAGGCAAACGGCGCCGGGTAGTTGCTGCGATCAACCCACTTGCATGCACTGTTATTCAGATACTGTGACGTCACATTCTATATAATGTGAATTGTGCCACATTATTTAGAATATCATGTCACATTCTTTAGAACGTGACATACCTTTGCACAAGGGCTCCGGGCATAAGAGGCGTACCTATGTCACGTGAAAACGAATGTGTCATCATATTCTAAATAATGTGACACAATTCACATTTTTTAGAATGTGACGTCACAGTATTTGAATAACAATGTGGGCACAGCCAAGCCAGAATGTGGGGCGGAGTTTGGTTGTAGCGACCGAGCAGACCCTACGAAGCGAGTTCTAACACGAGAGCAAACCCAGCCGGCTGCCACAACCAAGCGGTTCGATGCCTACAACCAATTCAGTCTCAGCCAGGACAATCTAGTCACCACGACCAACCCATTTTTTCCGTGTATTTGCCTCGGAACTCTTATTGAGTGGACGGATTTACTGAGGACATGACGGTTCCACCCCTGAAACTGAGTGATTCATCCACCTCTAGGCACCTTCTACTTCCGGTGGCTCTCGCTCCCCATAGCGTTGACCGTGCCGTCATGGCTCGGTCTGTGCTGGCTGGCCAGCGTAGAGATTGGGAACCGTCTTTCGCTTGTCAGTGGTGTCGGCAAGCACTATCATCTGTGGGACCTGGTACCAGAGTACTGCACCGCTGTGTGTCTCAGCTACATCTACTTCATACCCGTCGCTTGCTGGGCGTCTTCGCGCCACGCTGTCGCCTTGATCAAGTTCTGGCATATCCTAGAGGTTGGTGTTCTCATTTCTTTAAGACTGTGTTTGGAAGGCATGGTTTTACGGAAGGGGTTTAAAAAAACTCCGGTGGTTTTATTTTTGGGTCCTTTTCCTATTGTCAATGAAACAGCGTGCATTTCCGATACCCCGACGGCTCGAATTTAACCGCTGGGTTCTCTGTTTGTTCATTACATATCACTTATTTCTTTTTCCCCTGAATTGTTTTACAAAACCGCACAAAAAAACTTCCTTTTCTCGTTTTAGCCCTCCCTTCTGCTTTTAAAAAAGCATTAAAGTGGGCTTAACCGCTTTCGATCCGTCCGTCTGTCCGTCGTCCGTGTGAGTAAGAGGACATGAGCCAGATCTCTACAAAATTCAGGGTACTTTAAGGTTCACTTCCAGAAAAAAAAACACCTACGGCTTATCCTGGCAAACGACCCCTAAGCAGGTTAAAGGGGTAACAAAGAAGTAGGGGTTGTTTCAAAGAGGAAAACAATATTGTATTTAAGTTCTTTTAAGGGGTGCAGAGCCTTTTGGACCAAAATTTTGTCCGTTTGGCTTTATCTTGCACTGTTTCGGTGCTAGAGTGTTTTTTTCGACGAAAGTACGGTGAAAACGACCCCGCTGTACTTTAAGACGTGCAAGGAGGCGTCAAATGTCGTACAACGATAGAAGCCCCCCCCCCCTAAAAAGAACAAAAAAAAATTCTAACGCTAACGCGTTAATCGGCCCCTAAAGTTTGACGAACAGTCGTATGAAGAAATACTCATTCAATTATTCACTTCAACAGATTGAGCGTTGAAAATGAGAAGAGAGGGAAGTCTTCAAAACCTGATGGTTAGTGTTGTGGCTCTACGTTCTGAAGTCACCACAATAACAAAAACCAACAGCGAGGCAAGCGCCTTATAGAAACTGCTCCTTGGGCTTTCCCCAGCAATGCCAAATTTTACTCATAGTTACAATTATCCAAACACATGTCATGTAACCACCTCTGAAGGGCACACGAAAACGTTAAAAAAGGGTATTAGAGGTGGGTTGAACATAAAAGTGATTAGAGGTCATCATTCATTTTATCCAAAAACATAAAGCGAGTCCGTTTGCGAAGGTTGGTACCATTGTTAGAAGCCACGCCTCCTCTACCGAGGATTTTCGTGGCCACGCCCATTTCTAAACAGACTTTGCAGCTTTAATTTTAAATAGGTAGAAGTTGTGATTGGAATATCTTACACTGTCAGAAAAAAACACAGCACGAACTGGTCAAGTCCTTGCCTGCATTGTAGTGAGTAAGGTACAGTATTGTGAGGTACAAAGTACAGTATCCCTTAACATGGAGTCTTATGGGAACTACAGCAAAAAAGTACAACGATATGTACCTCACCACTACAAACATACCGTGCTTTTGCTGTACTTTGGTACAGTTTTTTTGACAGTGTACTGCGTCGGTAAAAAGCTTATTCGATAGCTTAAGGAATGGTGCACAATCGGCTCGCTTACATTGCCCTGTTTAATTTAACACCAACTGCACTAGAAATTAAAAATAAGATGTGAATAATAAGCGGGAATGTGGCACATCATTCAGCTTGGTGTCGCTCCCGACTGGAAAGTCATAGGAAACTTTTGAACACATCGTTCGGAAGCTTAATTTTCGGTCTTGAATTTTTGTCTCATACGTTTTCCTGTTAGGTGAAAAGATAACCCGCAGGGATCGACAGAAAAACTGATAGAAGTGCGAACCATTGTTGGCTTGGCAGCATTTTGTCGATTTTCGTGATAATTTTGATGTTTAACTTTAATTTTTTCAGAATTGGCCAGACAGATTTTTATGAGGCTATAGTCAAATGAAATCTAATTTTTAGATTGATTTTTTGTTAAAATTTTATCAAAATCTGTATCACAGAAGTGGCTGTACCTTAATAAAAATGGCATAAAAAAAAAATTCTAACGCTAACACGCTAATCGGCCCATGAAGTTTTAACGAACAATCGTATGCACACGAAGAATAATTATTTAATTAATCACTTCAATAGATTGAGCGTCGAAAATTAGAAAAGAGGGAAGTCGTCAAAACTTGATGGCTAGTGTTGTGGCTCTTCGTTCAGAAGTCACCACAATAAGAAAACCAACAGCGAGGAAAGCGCCTTATAGAAACTACTTAGTGGGCATTTCCCGCCAATGGCAACTTTTACTCATAGTTACAATTATTCAAACACATGTCATTTGCACGCGAAATCGATAAGAAGGGGTTATTAGAGGTGGGTTGAACATTAAAGTGAGGAGAGTACATCACTCAATTTATCCAAAAACATGAAGCGAGTTTGCAAAGGTTGGTACCATTGTTAGAAGCCACGCCTCCTTTCTACTCAGGATTGTCGTAGCCACGCCCATTTCTAAACAAACTGTGCAGCTTTGATTTTAAACTGGTAGAAGTTGTAATCGGGATATCTTTTGGCATCGATTAAAAGCTTATTTGGTGGCTTAAAGAACGGTGCACAATCGGCTCGCTTACACTTCCCTGTTTAAATCAATACTAATTGCGCTAGAAATTAAAAACAAGACACGAAGAATAAGCGTAAATGTCGCATATTGTTCGGCTTGCTGTCGTTCTCGTCTGGAACGTCGCACGAAGATTTTGAACATATCGTTCGGAAGCTTAATATTCTGTCTTGAATTTTTGTTTCATACGTGTTACTGTTAAGTGAAAATGTAAGCCGCAGGTATCAACAGAAAGAATGCTAGAAGTGCGAACCATTGTTGGCTTGGCAGGATTTTGCCGATTTTCGTGATAATTTCGATGTTTAACTTTAATTTTCTCAAAATTGGCCAGCAGGATTTTAATGAGGCTATAGTCAAATGAAAACTTATTTTTGGATTGATTTTTCGATAAAATTTTATTAAAATCTGTTCAACAGAAGTCGCGGTACCTTAATGAATGAGGGAAAGAAAAGAAGAAGCGCTCGCACGCAAGCAGAAAGGCCCCCTTGGGGGGGGCCTAAAAAGTGCTCGCAGGAAGGCCCCCTTGGGGGGGCCTAAAAAATCGACAAACAAACAGCATATTCTGAATGATGCTGGATTTAGTCTCGTGAGACCCGTTACCCGTTGCCTCACGGTGAGGTGACCTTACTGATATCGCTTGCCCTCAGAGCTTTGAGAACTACTGTAATTGGCTGAAAACCTCTGAGGCAAGCGATTTCAGTGAGGCCGCTTCACCGTTAGGCAACGCTTCTCACGAAACTGAATCCAGCCGCAGTGATTTTAGGGGTTAGAAGAACAATAAGTTCCAAGATGGCCGCAACAAACATTCAACTGTTTTTTCTAAGCGGCTGCTTGCAGCCGTCCGCACTCAACGTTATGTTGCGCCTATTTGAGTCTGAGGAGGAAATCACTTGCTAAATAGTTCGTACACCTTCCCCCGAAATAGTCCGAAATAAAGGCGAAATAGAGCGAAATAGAGCGAAATAGACGCGAAGTAGTCGGTTAGATAGTCGCGAAATACCCATGAAATACTCTGAAATACCGCGAAATACCCTTCAATAATCCAAAATAGGCGAGAAATAACTGAAATGGCAGGAGAAACACCACGAAATAACCCGTACGCTACGAGCCCAAGAGATTTCCCCCTCGTCTTTGTCAAATTTGGAATCATTTTGATCGGAAGAAATAGCGGAACACATAAAATTGCATTTTAACAAACGTGACAAATTTTTCAGATTCGATACTAAGATATGGTCTTGGTTTGTTAAAATTGTGAACATGACCTATTATTTTCA
>NW_026267374.1:392044-394827 GCF_000697945.3 Frankliniella occidentalis | reverse complement strand
AGAAAATATGCAGTATTATTATTATTATCATTTTTGTTTCAATCTCTTCGTGTCCTTTGCAAAGGAACTTCAGGTACCTAAAGGACATCAACTCTTAACGCTGCTTTGGTCCATCTGTTTCATTTGGCAAGGATTGACCCTCCACCCGCGTTGTCATTATGGAACAAGTGGCGGGGTCTGTAGCTTGGGACGCCGTACGAGTAGTGTTTGGCATGGTATGACCCTTGGCAAATTCATGATTATACAAAAGTCGAATCAGTCGAATTGATTTTGACATCCTACTCCTCCAGTGCCGATGGAATGACCTCCCGGAGAAACGAACTACAGATGTTTGACTTAATCTTATTCTCCGGAGTCACGTGTCATTTCGGCTCTGAGCACACTGACGCCGACGCCCTTAATGGAGTAGTAGCACGCCATAGGGACAGCAAGACCATTCCCGGGCCAGGATTAGCGCCCAATCGATCACCGTATACTGTCCTGCGTACAGGCAGCCCGGTGGGAAGCCAGGATGTTCGCAGTCAAGGTTATGTCAGCGGCACGCCCTATGCAGGTCAGTCGCTTAAGGCACGAGTAATAGGCTGAGATAAACACCGCGAGGGAGCGTAGTTCAGTGGCGGTCATTAGTCGAGTCTGAGTAAAATCAACAACGGGTGAGTGAAGAGGTGAGTCTGCTCGTTGGTGGGTGCAGTTTTCAGCCAGCAGCCAGCCCCTGATGCTTTGATGTGGACGCATGCAATCAACCTCTCGTCTGTTAATGTAAAGTTAGAGGTACTAATAAGTAGGCCCCGTGAGTCCTCGCAGTGCCCGCCACTCATTCGTGGCGCCGCAGAGGCACGATGGCTTGCAGTTGTGGCAGAAATCACCCCTCGTGAATCCGCAGCGTAGCGGCATTGTCGTAATGTTGGTTTTGGGGGTCCTAGAGATTTCGGCTATGTTACCAGTTAGTTCATTTATAGTTATTAGCGTTTGTTTATTGGGTTCTTGCCAAATACCCTTTGGCCTACCCGGAACACTAATATGCTGGACATTATATTGGGTGCCTAACTTGTAGGATACATAACTAATGATTACTGTACTGGACTATGCTGATCCCGATGTTCCCTGGCTAGTGGCTGCGGCGCGACTGTCACTCGGCGGAGCCCTCGCGTCCAGCTGCGCTGGCATTCTACAGAGCTGCACCTTTGCGATCAGTCGCACTGCCCGGCGCTGGTCTACAACAGCACAGACGTGTAAAAGACGAAAGAAACCCTTTCTTTCGGGAACACTGTTATTGAAATATTGTGACGTCACATTCTAAAAAATGTGGTGCCACATTATTTAGAATATGATGTCACATTCGTTTTAACGTGACATAGGTACGCCTCTTACGCACTGAGCACTGAGCCCTTGAGGACAGAGCGGTGCAAAAGGTATGTGACGTTCTACAGAATGGGACATGATATTCTAAATAATGTGGCACGATTCACATTATATAGAATGTGACGTCACAGTATCTAAATAACAGCGAAGTAGGAGGTTTTGATCGTTCGGTTTTACAGGAAAGAGAAATGGAGAGCCGACAAAGGTCAGCAAACTGCCCTGCCGCTTCCACTCAAAGGGCAATAGCGAGGACGTTGAACGACACGAATTACTATGACGAACAGATTTTGTTAGGTGAAGAGATTCCTAGAAGAATTCGAAGGACAAAATCGCTGAGTAAGTAGCCCAACCTTTTAACACCCAAGCCTTGTGTGTTAAAGTGTGTATTTTGGCAACATAACTGTAATACAGTGAAAATATCGTAAGATTACAGTATTTCAAGCCAGCTACCCTCATATATTACGTCAGTCTAACATGAGTTTGAAAACAATATTGACATTTTTGGATACAGTTTATAATAATAAGAAAATACAACGCAATTTTAAATGTCGTCGTTAAAATATTTCTTTTAACATTTTAGTAATCAACGATTTTAGATTTATGTTTTCAGGTCATTCTTTTAATAGGCTTTACTCACTTGAAGGCAAGACATTTGAGATAGGGAAAACGACAACGACAATGACCTTTTAAACATGAAAATTGGTGTACACCGACAAAACCAATATGTACCATAACCTAGTTTATATCTCCTTAATTGTTTTCACTCCGATAAATAATCAAAAACAACGTGTTGAAAGACAGGACTCGATGTAAGGCCTTTAAACATTTACACTAAACGCAAAGAAACGTTAGTTAAAAAGTTGTTAATAATTCACCTTTTGCTTCCAGGTGGTCTTGAACCAGAATCCAATGTTATAGAAGACTTGATGCCATTTTTTTGGACATTGCGTGCTATGCTGTTTTTACCCCTTTCAACTTCAACGAATCCACGTGAGACACCATCTTGAAATTCACTTAGAAATTGTTGAATGTGCGGCTCTCTCTTAGAAGCTTAGGCCAGCAAAGGTTCACTATTAAAAATCTTGTAGCAAAGGGCGGCAATGTACAGGAAAAGTGCAGGATGTCCGTGCATCATAAGGTTTAGGACATCCGCGCGTATTTACTGCAGTCCCCATTAGGCTATCCATGTTAAAAATTCCTGTACTCCGTACCCGATAACACTTTACTCATGCCAGTACGGAAATACTAGGCAAGTGTATGACTGATAAGACTGTACCCAGGGTAAAAAAACCATGATTGTCATGGCCAAATTGAGATTTTGACCATGGAAAACCAAGATTTTAATCATGGACATTGCCTAGACCATGGTGATCACCTATGCCCATCTCCCCAGCCATGATACTCTGCATTCGGTTGACCAT
>NW_026267374.1:379096-384867 GCF_000697945.3 Frankliniella occidentalis | reverse complement strand
ATTTAAGAGAAAAATTTTTAACAGTGCAGTAATAGCATTCTCGTGGTTCCGATACCGTTTTTGTGTTCTTCTCGTTCTTCCGATTTTAACAAAACCACATTTGACTCCAACAGACGCAATGTAATATGTAGGTTATTGGGGCTCCCGAGCGCGAGTGGCTGCTCGGGAAAACAGTTGAATGTTTGTTGTGATCCGTGGCGGCCATCTCGCAACTTCTTCTTGTTCTTCTAACCGTTAAAATCACACATTGGGAACTGCCCTCAGATTCGCTGTATCTTTAACCGTATCGGAGCTAGAGGATAGAGGTTGGCGATATTCCAAATGTATTGACACCAATATCAATATTCAAAAAATATTGGTGACCAATATTGGAATTTTTGAAGATACCAAAATCAATATTTCTGTAATGGTGTATTGGCACATTGGCATTCCAATATTGAATAAACGGAGTGGGGTGGCAGGGCAAGCGGGCAAGCGGTGTTGCAGGCTATATAGTTTGCTATCTCAACGTTCAGCTCCCCTGGTAACGTTCTTCTTTACTCACACCAGGTGGCCCGAGGTGGCCCCTTTTAGGCAATTGCCGTCTAAAATTAGCGATTTTCGTTCAATTTTCAATATGTTGAATATTTCCAATACTCCAATATTTCCATTACTCCAATATTCCAATACAGAAATATTGATATTGGACAAAATTCCAATACACCAAAATATTGTCTATTGGTTTTGAAAAAATAATATCGCCTAGCCCTAGGTGTAAATATATGTAAGACATTGGCAAAAAGTCAAGTTTTAAGACTGTTTGACAAACAATATAAGTTGAAACCTGCGCTAGCTTTTTTTAAACATTTTATTCTTTAGTAAAGTAGCAGTGAGGGGTGTAGTCACGGTGTCGACCGTTGAGTACACAACGTCTGCTTTTCAAATTTTACTGAACAATTTACAAATTCTAACTTTCTGCCATGAAATTGTGTACATCACGAATGTTATTAAAATTGATATCAGAACTGTTATGAATTTTAATAACTTTCTTAACAGTGTCTATTTCTTTTGTTTCCGCGCAGACGCAGATAGCGGACTTGTACGAGCCTATCCCGAGGAGTGGCCTACGCTGCAGAGCTTGGGTCTTCTGTGCGCTCTGCATCTTACCACCGTTCGCGATTAGCCTACTAAGTCTTAGGACCAGTCAGCTGGTCGAGAAGGACATGTGGACCCTTATCATAAACGTACACTCCTTCTTCTTCCCGTGTGTGGGAGTGGGCTTCTGGTTCTTTTGTTGTTACGGCCTACGCGCAGTAGCTTTGAACCAGGCTGGCAACCTGCTGGGCGATTTTCAGGTACACACTCTGTGCAATAGTTACATATGTTACGTTGCAAAGATTTTTTCCTGCTTTTTCCTGCAATTGTTTGTACACAAGCTCTAGAAATTCCGGACAAACTTCTGGTTTGCATCCAGTGTATAATTAAGATTATGCGCTTTCTTGTTTGCTTTATCTCAACTGATCCAATAAAATTAAATATATGATAATATACTAGGTATATGTACGCCAGACCACGTCTCGCGTAACAGGCTTTGCGATATCTCACGGAACACTGTTACGCTGCGACGCGCCTGGCATACATCTACCTAGGCCTGCGGCGCTGACACCCGATGCGGGCAAAGGGCACAGTCGTAAATAGGGCTTCGGCCCCAAAAGTCACTAATTTTGTTCCTCGAGGTATCAGTTTGATTAGTTACTCCACCGGACACCATCAAATATGTGAGAGTTAACATAAAAATGTTTTGGGGTCTTTTCCGTGTGAAGAACGCCCTCTGGAGCCCAAACGGTCAGAGATGGAGCCAAACGGACCAAATTTTGGCCCAAAGTTCTTTACTTTGACGAGTTACCTCGAAAAGAGATGTAAAAAAATATTTTCTAAAAGAAATGTTTTGGGCTTTTTGTTTATGATTTTTTGGACACGTTAATTTTTGAGCCAGAGGGCTCAAAATCAATATAGTTCTTCCTTTTTGTGATACTAAGCTACAATAAAAATTAGAGTCTCCTAGCTCAAACCGTTTTCGAGTTATCGTGCGTACAGATAGACAGACAGACGCGAAACTTTTTGATCATCACTGGAGAAATAGGCTTCGCTGATCGCTCAGCCAAAAATAAATTTGTCCCTGACCAGATTCAAATTTGCATCGAATTGAAATGTGCACAAAACACGCATCATTATATGAGAATTAAAAGACCTTTCGTGGGAACGTACCGGCGTAAAAGTCAGAGGACTATTTTTGTAACTAGTACCGGATTTTTGTGTGAAACCTAAGGTGGGGCACTTACTTTTACTAGGTAGATGTACGCCAGACCACGTCTCGCGTAACAGGCTTCGCGATTTCTCACGAAACACTGTTACGCTGCGACGCGCCTGGCATTCATCTACCTAGGCCTGCGGCGCTGACACCCGAGTCGGGCAAAATGCAGAGTCGTAGATAGGCCGTCGGCTACAAAGAACAACACAAATTTTACCCCCAGGATTTTATTTTGACGAGTTGCCCCACCAGAGACCATTAAATATCTGAGAAACAACATTAAAATGATTTGGGGCGATTTGGGGTCTTTTTCATGTGGAAATCGCCCACTGCCGACTAAACGGTTAGAGATAGAGCCAAACGGTCAAAATTTTGGTCACAAGGATTCTATTTTGACGAGTTACCTTTAAGAAAGATGTAAAAAAAATATTTTCTTAAAGAAATGTTTTGGACTTTTTGTTAATGATTTTTTTGACACGTTAACTTTTGAGACAGAGGGCTCAAAATCAATACAGTTCTTCCTTTTATGACACAAAGCTACAATAAAAATTAGAGTCTCCTGGCTCAAACCGTTTTCTAGTTATCGTGCGCACAGACAAACAGACAGACAGACGCGAAACTTTTTGATCATCACTGGAGTAATAGGCTTCGCTAATCGCCCAGCCAAAAAATTGTCGTTGAACATATTGATTTTATATTTTTAATCCTGTTGGCTTCAGAGACTTGGCGTGGCTGGGCTGCGTGCCCACCGCCGAGTGTGGCAGCGCCTGGCACGCGTCCTACACCTCCTGTGCGTCACGTTGGGCCGAATGCAGATCGTCCTCTTCACCATTCTGTTCACCTGCTACGTGAGCATCAGCTTCCTGTTCACGCACTTCGCCATCGACCGGGTGTGGGACCGGCGCTCTACCATCTGTGCCGTCTTGTACGCCGTCATGATTGTGGGTGTTGTGACGACCTGTGTCGCAGCCGAGTTCGTCTCTCAAGCGGTGAGAAAACTTTTCTGAAGCTTATTTATAGCGTGGTTATTTGTACCAATCATTAACACAATGCTCAATACAAAACACGTCTCACCAAAATGGAAGTCAACTATCCTCACAGTTTTCTGTATTTCCGTTTCCACAGCTGAGACGTCCGGCTACGCACCAACTTTTTCACCTTGCTTCCTCTACGAAAAGTGATTACATTTTAAGTGAAGTAAGTTCTCGTTTGCCGTATTTCCGAATACGAGCAGTTGCCCATAACGTAAAGTAATGGTTTGATGGACTATCGTAACGGCGACGAGTTTCTCTTCTCTTCAGATTCAACTTTTCCTTGCTGATATCGAACACCTTAGCCCGAAGGCTACGGTTCTAGGTTTTGGATCTCTGGGGCGATCTTCAATTATTTCGGTACGTCACTCGCATGCGTTTGGTTAAAGTTTTTGGACTCCACAACAATTCAGGTTTCACTTGGTGTGCAGTTTCTCTCTCTGGCGACGACATACACCATAGTACTATCGCAGCTTACTGTATCGTCAGAGACAACAGTTAAGAAGTTTGAAGAAGTCGACTTCTATGATGAGTTCTAACGGTTACAGCTCTTTTGCCAAGTCCGATTATCCCATACAACGAAATTGTACTCTTAGAAATGATATCTCCAATTATACACACCAAAGGAACATTTACCAAGTTTGTGAATTACTATACTAGACCATATGGCCTACTGTTCTCTGCCTAATCAATTGTTCTTTATATAGTATGATAGTGTAAATGTGTATGATCTAAGTTTGCAGCAAGAAGATGCTAGTATTAGATAAAAATTGGTGATTCTCAGAATACGGGCCGTTTAGGAGTTCCTAAATGATTATTTTTTTCGAATTTGCTTGGTTTTTTGGTCGCAATGGTTTTATTTACCTTCAAATAAGATATGTGTAAAGTGGCGATAGCTCAAATCACGTAGTTCTAGTACAACGTTAAAAGACCATATTGTGGTCATGTTCAATCAATGATGGAACTCAAATATTGCCTCCCGCACCTTTTAATTGGTCTTTTGTTTGGTCCACTAGTGTGTTGTACTCATATTTTACATCCAGTCATCCCCATTTTACGCGTTTTAGTATGACTAGAACATTGCAATAAAGAACTTGTTTTCGCCCCGACACTGCTCCACAGATGCCCAACCTCATAATGTACAATTCCAAATTAACCCCTTAGTACATATTTCCTCATCAGGTCAGTACGACACGTTACCTGTACCTAAAAGTTATTAAACAAAGATCAGACCTACAAAAGGGGATGCGAAGTTCACAAAGTCAGAAGGTACTAATTAAAGCATTACTAATCCGGGGTTGCAGATGCAACGACCCGCTTAGCCACAAAAGAAGCAGCGGCCTTCACAAGAGCTAGGATTCACAAGAGCTAGAGCCACAACAGCTAGGATCCACAAGAGCTAGGCGTCGCAAGAGTTAGAGTTCACAAGAGCTAGTCGTCGCAAGAGTTAGAGTTCACAAGAGCTAGTCGTCGCAAGAGCTAGAGTCCACAAAATCTACAGTTCACAAGAGCTGGAGGCAAATCGACCGTTACCGTTGGACGACTATACTCAACAGTTCGCGCGGGAGTATGTGCGTAGATCGAGGGTCTGTGTAGTTAAACCGTGCGCACGCATGCATGCATGGGTCACTGTGAAAAATACCGTAGGCAGGTACGGTTTGCCTACGGTCCGTACCGTATTTTCAGCGTACGGTGTGAAGTGTACTTTCTTGGTTTGGCTAAGAGCTGTATTCGACTTATCCAACATTTTTTCAAGTTACGGTCTGTTCTGTATGACACGGACCGTAACCAAAAATTGCAGTCCCGTACCACGCTCTAAATGGGGAGGGAAAATTTTTTGTACGTAGGCTAGATGTGTCTTTGAGCACATCTTCATCGGATACAAATTTGTCTGAACGGAAATACAAATTGTACGTTGGATAAGTACAAATGGTGTATTTTGTATGTAACGCAGATACGAATTTGTTTCTGGTTTAGATGTGCTCAAAGACACATCTAGCCTACGTACAAAAATTCTGTGGCATTCCATAGAAGTGACGTAAGTCACAAAAAATTTGTTTTCAGGAAATGAATAAAACGATTCCTATAATCTGGTTGCCCTACTAATGTATATGAGAGGTGAATAAACCCTTTTTAGCATGTCACAAATACATCCCAAAAATTATTTTTGTTGTACCATAATTATTTGAGCTGATAGGTGACTTACCTCACTTTGTTAGACCAGTCTGTTCAATAGAAGTGGCGCAAGTCAAGACTTACGTCACTTTGATAGAACTGTTCTTTGCAACATGTGACGTAAGTCAATGAAATAGAACCAAATGAATTGTTTGGCATCAAAGCAGTTTTGCTGTTGGTAGACAATGTTATAGGTCACTCATTACAGTGAGAAATTTGGTTGGTTCTGGAAAATCTGATTATACACGGCAAAGAAATGTTTCATTTCAGTAAGA
>NW_026267374.1:364330-375461 GCF_000697945.3 Frankliniella occidentalis | reverse complement strand
TCCCCGCGCATCCCGCACCGGTCTCTGGCGCTCAGGTGTCGCTGCTGGTCTGCGCGCTCTGGTCAGCGGGTTCTCGCGGGGTGCGGGCAGTGGCGTGGGCGTGTCTGCCCAACTGCTCGAGGTGCTCTCAGTCCTCGGGGGCCGCACCACGACCCTCGTCTTCGGGATGGCCCCGGTGCTCGGGGCGACCCTCTGGCTGCGCGTGTCACCCTCTCGGGTGACTCCGCTCGCCGCTCTGCCTCTTCGGGCCCTGGCGTGGCGCCATCCCCGGCGCTACCGCTAGGCCCGGGCGTGGCGCTGACTCCAGCGCCTTCCGCCAGCAAGCTCTCCTCGTCTAGGTCCGAAGTGACCATCTCAAGGACTCCTTCGGACCCGAGGGCGGCTCCACCCTGCTGCATTTCCCTCTGGAAGACCTCGAGCACCCGTTGGAATTGGGCCCAACTTCTCCGATAACGCCTCCGCCTCTTCCATTTTCTGCCGCAGTGCCTCCGCCAGGTCTCTCTTCTCTTGGCAGAGCCTCCGCGTCCTCTTGGCGGCCGCGAGCACCCTGCTCATATACTCCGCCAACTGCGTGAACTCGTCAGGGTCGGGGTGGTTTGCTGGCTCCACGGCTGCTCTTGCTGGTGGCGCTGGTGCTGACTGCACAGGCTGCTGCTCCCCTTGGCGATCTGGTTCCGCTTCCTTCAGCTGCACGGCCCGTTACGCGGCCCGTCCTTGCCCTATGAGCCAGGGCTTAGGGCTCTCGAATGGTGCTTCTTCCTGTCGCTGAGCTGCCCAACCGGTCGCCTCCAGTGGTCTGCTGCACGCCGTCTCATCTGTGCGTGCAACATGACGCTTAACGTTAGAACCATCGATTCCTCGGCATATCCACAATCTATTTCCCAGGAACTCCAGAGTGTGTCCCTTCATCCACTTTTTGGTCCCCTTACGGCCGTACTTCCGCATCCACACAGCTTCCCCTTCTCTAAACCTCCTTCCCTCTGCTAGCTGTTCCTCCGCGGGCCCCTCTTCCTCCTCCCCCTCATGGGGTAGCGGCCGGCGCTTCATGTGGTCGAGCGGTCCGGTGGGTTGCCAGACCCTCAGGCGCTGCGCCGGAGACAACCCGTCCGCCCCCGGTGTAAAGCGGGCGGCCCCCAGAACCGCCAGCAGGCGCTCCGTGGCCCTCCCCTCAAACCTGGGCAGCCCTTCTTTAATTGTGCGCACGGCCCTCTCCGCCAGTCCGTTTGACCATGCACAGTATACCGCGATTGTCAACTGTTTGATGCCTCTGGTGTCCAGGAAGGCTCTCATTTTCCTCGGACGTGAAGGCCGTGCCGTTGTCTGAGACAATCAGGTCTGGGTGGCCTAGTCGGGCGAACGCCTCTCTTAAGCAGCGTATCACGCTTGCCGTTGAGGGCCCCGCCACCCACCAGGCCTCCATCCAGCCGGTCTCTGCATCCACCACAACCAAGAATACTTCCTCCCGCCGCGGCTCCCCGAAATCCAGGTGCACTCTCCCCTACCTGCGATTGCGTGGCCACGGTTTGTACGGGGGTGCGGGTGCGGCGGCTCGGTTCTTCTGGCACATCTGGCAGCTATTTACTACCGCCTCGATCTGTTCGTCTGGGTGCGGCCACCATAGCACGCCCCACGCTATCCTCTTAGATCTCACAATGCCTTGGTGCGTGAAGTGCAGGCGGGCCAGGGCGTCCTGGCGGAGGGCGGCGGGCACACACACGCGCTCACCCCACAGGACGCAGTCT
The DNA here is from genome assembly GCF_000697945.3 of Frankliniella occidentalis. Lineage (NCBI taxonomy): Eukaryota > Metazoa > Arthropoda > Insecta > Thysanoptera > Thripidae > Frankliniella > Frankliniella occidentalis. The sequence continues at coordinate 373,719 of NW_026267374.1, read as the reverse complement.
CTAACCAATGAGATTTGGTCCTTTTTCCTCCAGAACACCCCGGCCTCGCCCTCGGGCTGCTTCCGTAGCCACCCCACCCGGGCCAAGTCGCGCACCTGTCTCAGCACGGGGTCCCTTTCGGTTTCCTCCGCTATGAGCGCCGCTGTCACCACGGGTCCGTCCGACCTCTTTTTTCCCTCCGTGTCGATGTAGTTGATGTACATGATGGGTGGTTGCGGCGGGTCCTCCGTGGGGCCCGGCAGGGGCAGCCGACTGAGCGCATCAGAATTTTCGTGTTGTGGCCCCGGGCGGTATTTCACCTCCATCGAATAGGCCGACAACGTCATTAACCATCGCAGGATACGAGCACTCGTCACTGCTGGTGTCCGACCTCCAAACAACCCCACCAAGGGCTTGTGGTCGGTCCAGACAGTGAAGGTCCTCCCGAACACGTACTGGTGAAATCGGGTCACTCCGAAAAACCACGGCCAGTCCCTCCTTGTCGTACTGCCCGTACTTCCGTTCCGCGCTGGTCAATGTTCTTGACGTATGCGCTATGGGACGCTCCACCGTCTCATCCCCCTCTTTGACCACGTGGGCTAGCACGGCGCCTACGCCATAAGGGCTAGCATCCACTGCTAGGACTAGGGGCAGGTCTAGTGAGTAGTGCACCAACACTCGGTCACTACACAGGATCCCAATCGCGGCCTGAAACGCCCCCCTTTGCTTCTCCCCCCACGTCCATGTGGATTCGCGGGGGAGCAGCTCATACAGGAAGCGCCAGCAGCTCGGCTCTCATCGGGATAAATTTCTCGTAGAAATTTATGTTCCCGAGAAAGGATCGTACTTGGTCTTTATCCTGGGGCTCCGGGGCCTATAAGACGCCATCTAACGGCTCGTCCCCATCTTCAACGGGCTTCTTCAATTTTAATCCCTTCACAAGCCGCATGCGAGTGACAAATGTTCTCTCCCAAGCAGCAAGTTGTTACGTCTATGCCGAGAGAAATATGTCAGCTAAAAAAGGGATATTGTTTAGATTTTATAATTCTATCACGGATGATTATGATACATAGAAAATAGCCCAACAAACCTCTGATTCAGTGGGAAACACCTTACAAATATCTTTTGCCTTTTCCTCCCAAAGAGACGTGCTCAACCTGAAAGAAAACATACATCTTAAATGGAGCAAAAATTAAAGGAGATATGAATATAGATGTAACCTGATCAACAGATCTATAGACATGTTAACCTTACTTTACTTGGTAGTCATTTTGAAAAAGTGAAAAGATTATACAGATAACAAGCTGGTCCCTGCGTGCATTGCACAGTATTCCATCTTTCTTACATGTGCCGAGCACAAGCTGACCTTCAATAGATTGATCCAGAAGTAAGTCAATTTCCTGCAGCATTCAAATTAAGTTGTGCCCCATTAAAGCCTGAAGCTTCACTTTTATTTTTGACGTCAAGGCCTTCCCATGTCAAAACATGGCAGGGCAGAAATATTTGAAACTTCAGAAAAACCTACATTCACATATGATGGGCAAAGTTTCCTTTTCTTGTTAGCAGGCTGGCCAGCATTGCTGCTACCTGATAATAGGAGAGCCGAATTAGCACAGTTCACCAGAATAATGAAACTTCAGAAAAATATGAAATAACAATACCAGGTGTAGGTGTTGGACATGTAATAACATTCGCATTATTAGAAGCAAGTGGAACGGAAAGAACCGAAAGAACATCATCATCTGCCTCGATCACAATGTTTGGTATCATGGAGGAATTGGACGCTGAAATATCACAGATTAATTGAAATGTTGTAAATAAAAAGAAAAGTCCAAATAGAACAAGATCAACTAAACATAATAAGGTTACCATGTTGAACTTGTTGAATAGGCTTGTCCTGGAAGCATTTGGAGCGGGAGGGCGTGCTTTTCTAAATAAAGTTTCCTCTCAGCGAGGAATGTTGCCCTGGGTCCTTCCTTTGGGGTGAGCCTGGAAATGGCAGAATCTCCTAAAACCAATGCTGCTTTCAAATCGACTTCTTCTCTTCTGAAAACAAAAAAGGTGAGCATGAGACATTAACAATACAATGTGTGCACGAACTAATCTTCGTGCATCCTATTATCGCCTATTATCGGTTTGAACGAGAGCGAGAGAGAAAAAAACAATAAGAAAGTACAAAAAACTTCCAAAGCGGGGCTAAAAGTAGTCAATACACCATGAAACGCAGTGGTGATGACCGTCTATCGTGTACTACAATAACCTAATCGGAGGTTAGGTCTCACATGAATTATTTCCGCCATACACATTCTTTGAAAAACATGACAGAAACTAATTCAATAGGAAACTGAAGTCGAATACAGGCATCGAGTATAATTACGCCGAAAGTGGGTGAGAAAAATAGCCAAATAAAAAAAAATCATATTAGCTAGTGCTTCGAGCACGTACCTTCGTAGACGCGGAGAAAGGAGGGAGCCAGTCCCCAAGTCGTGAAGTCGCTGGCCATGATGGCAAATTGTTCAGTACGAGATGAAAGAATGAATGAGCGATGGGGCTATCATAGCGATGCAGGCTGCCCGGTGTCGAGGGCACTCAAGTTTGCTGCAGGAACGGACTATCGAACGATACACTCGACGGGGTTCTCGGTCAGTGTGGTCACTCAGTTCGTGTCGGTGAATCGGCCCCAGCCGCATCCCGTAACCAGCCCGGCCAGTAGCGCGAAATTTGGTTGTGACTATCGAGCCGACCCTACGAAGCGAGTTGTAACACGAGAGGTATCTTAGCCGGTCGCCACAACCAAGCGTGTCGATGCTTACAACTAGTTTACTCTCAAGACAATCTGGTCACCACGACCAACCCCCTTTTTCCGTGCAAGCAACTGTATTAAAGCTAAATTTGACCAAATTAAAACATATTCATTTCATTACATTCAGTTTTATTAAATTAATTAAACTATATACAGGTTATGTTTAATCTGTATATCCTGCCGTATCCTGCCCTATGTTATAAAATGTTATTCAAATCGATATGATCGGAATCGTGTTAGGAAGTTTCGACAGTTTCGATATATATCGAAAAAAAAAAAGACCTGCGGAATGGGTTTCACAAAAATAAGACTTATAACTGAGGGTGGTAAAAAAAAAATTCCTGTGATGGGGGTCTGTCTTGTTGAGTTCCAAAGTAGCTGCCCTACTGTGGTCGTAGAATTGTTACTCTACCTCTGCCCAGTTTGACGTCAGTGCAAACATTGTGAACTCCGTTACGTTTTGAAAAACTTAGTGAGAACGACTTTGGTCGTCTCCTGACGAAATATAGAAAATATTTCCACATCGAAATTTATTCCTTATGTTCCCTGGATATGTCACTCCAGAAATGTAATGTGCCTTTGACGACTATCCCCTTAAAATTGTCCGCAATTTAGCAAAGTCCGCTTGAAGTCATTAGAAGCGTACTGGAGTTCACATTTTGACCATTTAAACTGCTCAAGTCACCCACTTTTGCAGTTTTCTTAGGTTTTTAGCCCGCCCTTCTGCTTTAAAAAAAAAGCATTTAAGCGGGCTTATGCAACAACCGCTCTCGTGTCCGTCCGACCGTCCGTCGTGCGTGTAAGAGGAAGGAGATGAGATAGAGGTCTGAAAATGTCAGGGTATCTTAAGGTTCACTCCCTGAAAACGAAACGCCTATGGCAAATCCTGTCAACCACCCCTAAAGGGGGTGAAAGGGGATAACAAAGAAATTGGGGTTGGTCCAAAAAGTTGATAAAAATATTTTGTTTATGGTCTTCTAAGGGGTAACTCTTAAAAGTAGAGTCCTTTGGGCGAAACTTTTGTCCGTTTGACTCTATCTTGCACTGTTTGGGCGCTAGAGTGCTTTTTTCGACGAAAATACGGCGGATAGACACGATTCACATAAAGACGTACAAGGAGGCGGCCAATCGTAAAATGTCAGAGGAAGTTCCCCCCCAAAACAAGACATTGTGAATCAGGGTCTACCCTCGGATTTGCCGTATCTTTCACTGTTTCGGCCCTAGAGGTGTATATAATGAAAACAATGTCAACTTAAGTTTTAAGACTGTTTGACACAAAATAAAATCTAAAAACTTCACTGGTTCATTTTTCTTAATTCTTCAGTAAATCAGAAGGGTGAGGTGTAGTCACGGTGTTGCCCCGTTACAGTATTTTGTTATGTCCAACGGGCAAAACTCTAGGGCCGCAGGCCCCCCGCCGGAAGCCTAACTTTACTCAAATATTCAAAGTGATTATTCACATTATTATTAAAAGTATATGACGTACTAAAAGATATTATAAATATTTAAATATTACGTTAGTAGTATACATCTAGTATTATAGGGTATTCAAAGATACTATACAGAATAACAGGTAATTTTTGGAAGCTATAAGTTCTAGTGCCACTTTCCAAGTGTTCTCAATCTAAGATTCCTGGGTTCATGGATCTGGAGACGAACTGTAGTCAGAACTTATTCGGCTATAGTATTGAGTACGGATTATTACATCGGGTTCACGTAGGTTGACTCAATTCCTTACATCACATTTATGCTTCAGTTTTAAACATGTTGTTTCTTGTTATTTCTTAGTGTTAAACCGCTTCAGTTGATGAAAACTTAGGTGTTGTGTAAAAGCAGGGGTCCGAGTGCGAAAGTATATTGGGAAAAGTTCCTACTCAAAATTTGGTAAAAGCGGTATAGGAAAATAGTATACGAGGAAGTGCGTAGTTGGGGAAAAGGATATTAGGAAAACTATATTAGGAATTTTGTACGGGAATCGAGGGAGCACTGTAAAGGAAAGTAACCACCAAAGTAGAACAAGTTTATTTAAAACAGGGACGACCAATTCAAGGTCAAATGACGTGTTGACCTAATTTGACATTATTTTGACGTCAAAATTTTCCTCTTCTGATCGTTGAAGATAAGTCAAGGTGACGGGTAGATTTTACAGCAAGGTGTTTTCTTTTGCCCCCTTGGCTGAGAAGGCATAGAAATTTTCATTTGAGGCCTGAATGTTTGTAAATGATCTAACTGTAATGATTGTTTCAGAACCTCGTACAGAAAATAATAAGGCTCTTTTGATGCCAATTGTTTTTTTATCCCTTTGCTTGGTACGGAAATGTTAGCTGTACAGGCCGCAGAGGCTCGGTAGCATGTAATATGCCATAGGAAATGAAAGTTCACATGGCCAAATATTGCTACTCATGGTGATGAAATTTAGCTCCAACCATTGGCTTGTAACGAATCAATCTTGAAAAGGTCTGTTTGTAACATTGTAATGATAAACGTTGCTGTGACTCCGACAATCTGGAATGGTAAAGTACAGCACAAAATTAGCAAAGGACAATTTTTAGATGTTCTTTCCTTGATACCGGACCCATCTCTTGGATGGAGCGTCTAACCGCTCGGTCAGCTCGTCAAAACGCCTAGGGTCAGGTATGGAAAAAAGGGGTCATTTCCAGAACTTTTGCCATTTCCATCGTTTAAATGGTTATTTAATAAGTCATGTGTCTGGCCGATGAAACGTGACCCTAGTAATGAAATTAAAGCGTTATTTTAGTGCCGCAACCTCTAGTGTATGCAGAATACGAGATAGAATGTGTCTTTTCCCCAACACGCATTTCCGGGCAAAATGAGACAGGCACAAACCCAGCAAAAATGATAGGGACCCTCCTTGGGGGAAAACAAGACAGCGCCACTCCATTTTTATTGTCTCATTTTCCCCCGCATTGGCTGCCCATATAAAGTCAATAGGACCGGGTGTATCCTTCTTTTTTTCCCCACGAAAGTGTCTCATTTTTCCCCGTTCACTTATGGTTAGTCGTACTGACAGAATTATAATTCAGGGAAGTGGTATAGCTTTGCGGAACCGCTAAAATCCCTGTTTTACAACGAACTCGTACACTTAATCTTTACTCCTAAGAATCAGAATGCAGTAGTGAAAGTATAATACCTCTGCAGAAAAGTTTGAGAGCCCTTGCGTTTAGGCAGTCAGACAGGCTCTCCATTATGTATGCTTCGTGACGAGGACCAGCGATTTAACTTCCCAGAACCGCTTTAAAATTGAAGTCGAATACGAGAAGTGTATTAAAACAACAGATGACCTAACAAATTTCGTATGAAACTATAATGAATGAGGGTCCACCAAGTAGGTACGCGCAACCGATTGACCTCCTTGAACGTGAGAGTGGGGAGGAGGGGGTCAGAATACATCGTTAATTTGTTTTGGTAAATACACAAGTAGAACAGTGGCTAGAGGGGAGGGGGGTTAAATTTATGTGTTCGTACAGTTCACATACAGGACATGAGCTATTGTCCCACTCCTATCCCCCCTGCCCTCCCCCTACCTTACTTACCCATTTCTATAATTATATAATTTCATCCTAACCAAATCCATTTATTAGTGAAAGGTAAAATTTTATTAGATTGTCTCTGGTTGAAATTGATTTCTTTACCGTAATATTTAATTCAATTTTAAAATACATTACAACTTCTCTCCCACGACAAGTATAACTTGTTACTCTTTCATTCATTTTTATCAGATCCCTCTGAGGCATTTGAAGGATCACGATTCACTAAAGTATATTTAGATAAGTGTTCTAGAATGTATTTTCCTATAGAGTTTAATATCAATGCTCCCACTATTTTATCGGATTCCGTTTAACATAATATGACTGCAGTCAAAGCTAGTCTATTTAAGAAATTTATATACATTGTTCTGATTTTGATGGGCCTGTCCTACCTAAGTTTGCGATGTTCCGTATAATATTGTTCGATCCCTTGCAAGTCCATGGCTATTGAGAAAATAAGTTGTGTGTTTAATAATCGTTTTGACATGTCGTATTAAAAGATTAGGAGACTTCCAATCATTCTACTAGTAAACACAATTCCATTTTGTAAAATTAACAATTTATTTTTAAAGAAGTTCCCCAATTGAAAGTGTGATACAAGAATTGGACTCATTTTGCAAAATTAAAAAGGAAATGTCTTATGCTCAAAGCCAATCAGAGTCGAAATAGCAAAGTGGTCCTCAAACTGACAAAATTCGACACTTGAAACCTACAAGCACGGAGTTCGTGGAGTCTCCGCATAAACCCGTAGTTCCAGGCAGCTCCGTACAGACACGCAGTTCAGCGGGTCACCGTTTAACGTCGTAGGTGCTTGAAAGCCACTTCTGAGATATAGCTCTTCAAAGTTTTGGATTTACATTGAGCCTTGTATGCGACTGGATTTTTGGACCAGAATTACTTTTGAACTAATTGACATATCGAAATGCGGTTTTCGCTGATCGATAGCCCCTGGTTTCTTCTATCCGACGCACTTCATAACTTGAAATTTTCAAAAAACATAGTTACGACGTTTTACGGCGGCTTGCTGAAATTCGTGTTTGTACCGAGCCCCCGGGAAATTCGTGTTTATACGGAGCGTCCACGAACTCCGCGTGTATAGGTTACAAGTGTCGAAAAGTGCCAACAATGGACTCCGCCTGGATTGTGGCTGGCTTAGCAGAGAATCCCCTAGTCTAATCCATAGTGATATGAACAACTCCATACCTTACTCCGCCCACATCCAGGGCAAATTCAGTTAAGACCGGATCAGCTCAAAGAAAGTATTTTGGCCAGCAGTGACTGGCGAGCGAATCAGATCGGTGCACTGCCCGCTCTCTCCAGCGACCCGCTCTGGCTCAGTGGAGAGCGCCTCGGGCAGCCGCTTCCCAGTCGGGGGTTCAACACGGGGCAGGGGAAATGCTTTTAAGTTCCTTTGTTTGAGCTCCGGTCTTGACTGAATTTGCCCTGGATGCGGGCGGGGGAAGGCGAAGGCATGGCTTTGTTCCGTGTGGCTCCGGGTCGAGGCGGTGGTAGCTGTGATTGAGGCCCAAGACGCCCGCGCTGGCGTGGCGGTGGCATAGCGTCGGGGGAAAAGGTTTTCTAACGTAACTTTTGAGGTCGTTATTGTTGTGTTATTCGTAACTTTACTTACTTATGTCTTTTCGGGGACAGTTTCAGACCTGTAACGTTACAAATTGTAACAGAGTGACTTTTACCATTTCGTGTCGGTACGATTCATAACGTTACATCTCAAAGTTTGTGTTAAGTTCGTTCCATGAAACATTTTTTGTTTAACCAGTCCGAACTGTTACAAATTGTAACCGAACCGATGATAGACCAGTTCTGTTACCGTTATTTGTACCGTAACGGCAAGAGAACGAAACTGATCGGTTCACTATGTATTTTGTTACGTAACGGCAAAGCGGTAAGTTACTGGTCCCTGAAAATTACACGGGGGTAGAAACTCGAGTCTCATCATCTGCAGATGGTTCCCGCGCCACCATACCACTGCTGACGTATCCCCGCTGAGGCTGAACACCCCGATTATATTGTAACGTCCATCCTGCTGCTCGATGTCCCAAGTCAGTCTGCTACACTGCAACAAATGACAACGAGCATCGCCTATTATGGAAATTTCATGGCCACCTCAGGATTAGGACCCCATCATCGGCAACGGAAACATGCTGTTTTCGTTGCGTGTAGGTTTCCTCATCCTGGGGCAGAGAAATATCACGACTGTGTTAAATTAAACAAGTTCTCTAAAGTACTGTAAAAGTCGAGTGGGCCACCACTTCGACTGAGGATGTACGAAGGATTACGTGATTTCAGGGATTACCAGGGGCGTAGGAACGTTTTTTGGCCAGAGTGGGACGGCTTATTCGACCCTTTTCGGCGCCCCATTACGGCTACTACTAGTACTAGAGTGTAGGTTGGGAAGCACTTTCTCGATTTTGAAAACTCCTTACCTCCTATATTACTACATTTTCATTGCAGTTTCCGAGAATATTTTTTTTTTTTTTTGCATACATGACCTTCAGGTCGCAACTTTTCCTCAAAGTTGAAAAAATCGCTATTTTTCCATTTATATGTCAGCTTTGCCCGGATATCTACCAATAGCATTAAACGTCAGACCGGTGCCAAATGTTTTCAGTAGGCACAAAATTAAGTTTCCAGCCTCTGTGGGTCATGGTTCCAGAACGAGGGAATCATACTTCGGAAAAGAGTAATAATGACCGAAAATGCATCTTTACGGGGGCGGGTTTGGCGCCCATTCCGTGTGCTCAGGGGCTCACAAGATTTAAATAATTTGTAGTTTCATCTCTTTTTAGAGCCGCCCAGAGCAGTGCAATTCGAATAATAGGACACAACCAGTACACTCACTGGGAAGCGAGTGTCGCATAGCACCGGTACTAAACCACGGTCACTAGAATTGGGATGAATAACTCAAGTATGTAAAGTGACGTTCATTACTACCCACAACTACCAAATTTTTTTGTTTGATTTATTTATAAAGGAACCTACCTACATAATTATTACCAAGTTTTCATCACCCCACTCGGTTTAACTCCTAAAAACAACTA
>NW_026267374.1:361046-363990 GCF_000697945.3 Frankliniella occidentalis | reverse complement strand
AAACAAAGGAATCAATAACCACAAAGTTCTAACAGTGTTTACTGCTGTGAAACTGTGCAAAACAAGTTAACTAGTCCACAAAATCTTACATTTCTTGTCACTTGCTTGAGGAATAAAACATTAGAAAATATATAGACACAATGCAGCCCTACATTGGGCAAAATTAGCCAGTGTTTGTAAATCAGTAATTTTAGACATTGTCAGATGTTAAGGTTGATGTCTTCTGCTGACAGAGTGTTGCTTTTCTGAGCCGCTAGGTGCGCATGTGTGAGTTTTGGCGTGGGGTATTTACGAGTTTCGCTAGAAGGCTGGTGGCTGATAGCTGCTAGCAGACGAATCACCTTTCCTTCGGTTTTCGGGGATGAGTGACAGCCTTCCGTTTCAAGAAATAAATGATGTGTGATGTGTATGTAGTGAATATCAGTGGCAACTAGAACAAACAAGACCCCTATCCAAGCCAGGCGCCATGGTCTTCAAAGTGGGAGTGTCAAGTTTTTTAGGCAGTGGTTGTGGGGAAAGTGTTCATTGGATACCAACAGTCCTCCATAACCCTGACTGGTCACCTGGGATCAACATGAGCTTGTGTACAAGAGCTCACATTGACATTCTAAAGTCATTGCAAGCTGAATCTGATTTAGAGCTGGAATCCCTCTTTTGTGCCGTAAGTCATGACTTGCGTCACTTCTTACTGAAATGAAACATTTCTTTGCCCTGTATAATCAGATTTTTCAGAACCAACCAAATTTCTCACTGTAATGAGTGACCCATAACATTGTCTACCAATAGCAAAACTGTTTTGATACCAAACAATACATTTGGTTCTATTTTATTGACTTACGTCACATGTTGCAAAGAACTGTTCTATTAAAGTGACGCAAGTCTGACTTGCGTCACTTTTACTGATCAGCATCTGCCTTTTATTGACTTACGTCAGAATGTTCTACTAAGTTGTGGAGTTTCTATGGTCCCGATTTTCAATCTGAAAACATGTACATGTCCGGTGTGAGTTGTAGAATGATGTACAATGCTTAACTCAAATAGTGACGTAAGTCAGACTTACGTCACTCCTATGGAATGCCACAGAATTGTCCCTCGCCATTTAGTGTGCAGGCAACAAATATGCAGCGGAGACAGTAGGCCTTAACCGTGTGTTTTTTTAACAGTGACGTTTGGCGTGGTCGCGGGGTCTGTGTAGTTAAACCATGCGCATGCATGGGTTGCTTGAGGCGTACTATCTTTGCTGAAATTGGGTGTTTTGATGGCACAAACATATGAGTGTCGAATTTTTACATTTTTAGGATTCAACAAGAGGATAAAGTGGGTGTGCTTGCGTGTCTGCCAACTCTTATTAACCCATGTTATCCTAATGTGGAATCCTAAATATGTTAAAATTTGACACTCATTTATTTTCCGCCATCGAAACACAAAATTTCAGCTAAAATAGTGAGCCGCAACCAACCCATGCATGCATGCGCACGGTTTAACTATACACAGACCCTCGATCTACGCACTTGCTCTTGCTCCCACGCGATCCGCTGAGTATAGTCGGCCAACGGTAACGGCCGATTTGCCTATAGCTCTTGTGAACTTTTGTGCATCCTAGCTCTTGTGAACCGCCCCGATCAAAACCTTCCTTTTCATCGAAAGGGGGATTTGATATGACGCAATCGTGCTTGTGTGGAGGCGACACGGTATTCACACTGCAAAAGCGTAGAAGCCAACTTTCGAATTTGAAGACAGTTTTTAGCCAGCCCTTCTGCTTTGAAAAAGCTATACAGCGGGCTTATGCAAACGACGTGTGTGTCTGTCTGTCTGTTCCACTAGAAGAAGATGTGAAAACGAAACGCCTACGGCAAATCCTGGCAACCACCCTTAAGGGAGTGAATGGGGGACCCCCCACCGGGGTATGCAAGGTTCAAAAAATCTCCTAAAAAGTATTGTTTTTTAAGTGCTTCTAAGGGGTAACTCGTCAAAGTAGAGCCCTCAGGGCGAAAATTTCGTACGTTTTGCTATATCTCTAACCGTTTGGGCGCTAGAGGGTCTTTTTTTGACAAAAATAAGCTAAAAATTGCCATAGTGAACAATAAGATGTAGAAAAAGGCATAAAAACTTCAAAACAGAAAGGAAACTCGCCCCCACCCGAAAAAAACGTTTTCTAAGCAGAAGGGTGGGTTGTAGTCGGGGTGCTTCCCCGTTACATCCCTTTCTCGAGTCTTTGGGGCAAACTCAAAGACAACGGGTTTAAGCGGACTAAAGGCCCGCTACATCATTCGAACATGTTCTTCAGCAAATCGCGTGACAGAAATGGTCGGGCCGAGTTGCCGGCGGAGCAAAGCGAAGCTGGCAACTTCGTTTGGCGGCAGGGTGGGCCTCCTTGCTCACGATGACGTAGAAGGAGCTCTGCCGATTGCTTCGGGGATCATTAATAGTCCCCACAGACTAGTACTGGGCAGCTATTTTGGAACTCAACAAAGGACAGACCCCACACCCAAGGAAATTTTTTTTCACCACCTTCAGTTATAGGTCTAATTGTTGTGAAACCCATGCCGCAGGTCTTTTTTCGATATATCGCACCGTTTGCCGTACAGGTGGAGGGCCGTTTTTGCAACCTTTCCCGAAATTATCAGATTTTGCGACTTCCCTTCAAAAAGTAGACAGAAACCGAAGTGATAGTTGAAAAGAGGACAAAAAAGAAACAAAAAAGGTTCTTGAAATATTTTCTTTCGAAAAAGTACGAAAAAGTTATTAAAAGTTGAACATTTCAATCAAAGTTTAAAAAATGAGTTGCTTGGTAGAAAACAGCGTACTATGGCTTAAAAAATAGGTTGAAGTGTCCCCCAAACGAAACCACCAACGACACAAAGTATTTTTTGTCGTTTTCGAGACATCTTATTTCTCGTGAACCTCTGCGACGTACCTTCTTGCGCCCCTTGGCTCCTAACCC
>NW_026267374.1:354385-360432 GCF_000697945.3 Frankliniella occidentalis | reverse complement strand
TATATGGGCGCCAGGCGCGTCGCAGCGTAACAGTGTTTCGTGAGATATCGCGAAGCCTGTTACGCGAGACGTGGTCTGGCGTACATATAGCTAGTCATACCCATATCCGATTTAGATTTTTTTAAATGAAAAACGAACAAATTTGCCTGGAATTGGACAATTTGATGGTAATAACACTCTGTCGTAAGGAAGTACGGTTTGCCTAAGGTCTAACCCCCGTATTTGAAGTGGGCCAGACCGTTATGGACCGTACTTGAGTGTGTAACTCAAGTGCCGTAGTGACCAATACTACAGCACTGTTAACGCCGTGATCGCCTAACTTGCCAAAACGTTGGCAGTCCTTTTTGATTGCCAAATTTGAGCCGTCTTTTGGAGGCTGTTAATGTTTCGCCTCTTAGAATGCCAATAGTTGGCCTCCCGTCACTAGTTCTCTACCTATAGAAAGTGATCGCAAGTCCTGCCCTGTGCTACAGAAGGAGAAGGGAAAGGAGGAAGGGGATGAAGCACTATTTTATAAGATAAAGTATCGTTTCAATGACTCTCTTACCCAATGATACGGAGTGTCCCGTGTGCGTGGTAACTGCATCAAGAACCGTTGAGCGTCAGCACGTATTAGTAGATGCTGGAAAATATGCAATGGTGTACAGTGTTGTTAAGCATTACTTAACTGCATACAGCGCGCCCCCTCAGAGTCACGTCGTACGACTCTAAGAGGGCCCCCACCACCTGCCTCATTGTAGTAGTCAACTCCAGCGTAACTGGTTTCGCGAGGCGTGCTCCACCCCCACCCCACCCCCATACAGGTGAGGGGAGGAGGCTGCTAGGGCTTACAAAAAAAATCAGTACCCAAACAGTCCCCAAACGGTCTCGTTCAGTCCCCAAACAGGACCCATTCAGTACGTTCGCTGTGAGACTAGTGCGGTGCGAGGTCCGTGGTTCTGTGGGACTAGCGCGCTCGGCGGTCTCCCAAACGAGACCAGTGCGCATTATACGAGGGGTGGATAACACCCTTGACATAAGTACACCCCTGATTCTGCCCAATAAAGCATTCCGGTAAAGCTCAAATGCAGGAGAATGCAGGGAACAAGAAAGCGGAAGTCGTCATGCTAAAGCATAGCGATTTCCATTTTCTTTTTCCTCGCATTCTTCCGCATTTCCACTTTACCGGAATGCTTTATTCAAACTACTTCAGACTAATTCAATTTAATTCAGACGAATTCAAAAATAATTCAAACAATTCAGTGCAATTCAAGACAACGCTGTTAAAAATATTTCATTACATTTTCATTACATGTTGTGAAGCTATTTTCATCAGATTTTCGTAATGATGTTTAATAACTTTTTCATTACGTATTGTTAAATTTCATTACATTCTAATGAAGTTTCACAATACGTAATGAAAAAGTTATTAAATATCATTACGAAAATCTAATGAAAATAGCTTCACAACATGTAATGAAAATGTAATGAAATATTTTTAACAGTGAATTTACTTTCAATTCAAGTCAATTCAAGTAGTTCAACAAAATCATAAAATCGCAATAATTCAAACCAATTCAAATACAATTCAACAAATTCAATTCAAGCCAATTTAAGCTTATTCAAATTCAACTCTTGAAATTTGAACACTCATAGGAGTTATCCATCCCTCGGCATTATTGTACGCTTGATCAACAGGCACTTGGTCTAGAGCGCTTTTGATACCGGTACTCTGCGAAGGGGCTCAAAACAGTACGCGTTCTGCGAGGCAGGGCTCAGACAGTACGCGTGCCGTGGGACTAGCGCTCAAACAGTCACCATGCAAGATTTGGTTTGAGACGAGCTATGATCCTGTTTCATAGTGACTATAAAATAGATGGCGTACTATAAACTTGAACAAACCTTTAAACACAGACGGTCAGACAGATGTTGGTGCCGGAGCAGGCCCACGGCTTTGGGGATTGGGGATGTTTTGATGTCTAGTTCTGAATTTTACTGCCTGTCCTGAGTTGAATTTCCCTTGTCAGCTTTGAAGCTGCTAGTAAACAAACAACCAATGTGTCTAACCATGTGTGGTGTGGCGTCAGAAATAAGCTCATAAAATGACTGCGCAGACCAAGATGTGTTAGGAAGAAAGATGGACATCCTTACCGTATGTTAAAATTCCGAACATAGTTTAGGCAAATTATAATCTAGTATATTTCCTGTACATGTTCAGGAAAATATGCCTACCAGACACGTTTTGTAACTTTCCTATACATTTCTGGAGATTTACCTTAACACTTCGTACTTTTCCCATGCACATCTCCCTACATGGGAAAATTCCTATTCATAGATAGGAAATTCCTGTACATGAGTATGGCAGAATTCCCAACATTTTTTACAGTGAGCGAAAATAGACGCTGCAGTTCCTTTTTGAATATTTTGAACTTTTACCTAAATTATCTTTCGTAGTACCTCAGTCGGTTGTGGAACAGTTCGCGTTTTTTAGTGTCAATGGTCCGTTCTTCTCGTGCAATGTTTTGGGCGGTTTTAGGCCAAGGCCAAGGAGAAAGGGTTCAGGAAGAACTGCTGTTCTTCTTTGGACCCGGTTTTTGTCTGGTGAAATATGCCTAATTAAACGCCTAGCACATACACAAAGTAAATGCGAAAATTCGCTCTGTATTTTGACCCGGACGTTCGGTATGTGTTACACTTACGGCGGCAGCTCGTTTTCCGACTAATCCGCAGAGGACGAGCAAAGTGGCGGTGTGGGCCAGCCCAGCGCCGAAAGTCCAGGCAGCCCGTGTCGAGATGTCGCCAGCTTGAATAGCCAGGGAAAGGCCTTCAGAGAGATTCCAGAGTGCGAAGCCGTAACTCGCAAAGAAAAAGGCAAAGAAGTTGGCACCATGCGCTAAACCTGCCAAGAGGAAGAGGTCGTGCAAAATCCTCTGGCGCTGTCTGAGGTGCAGCCAATGCCCGTTCGCATCGCTGTCACTGCCTTCATTTCTAGAAAGAATATTGCACTCATTGTTGAAGGCTGTCGTACCAGGCACAGCAAAAATTGAACATGGAAGATAACACACAATAGGGTATTTCAATGGAGCTCAAAGAGAAAGAAGGAACAAAACCCGATAGGAGATCAGTAGTGCAACGGTGGAGTGTGGAGTGTTACTTGTATGCATACTGCAAAGACCTTTCTGAGCGAGTTGGCGAGCGCACGATCCGGCGACTCTGCACCCCTAACTTCACCTCGGCTGCCTATAGTTCTAGATTTCCCTAAAATTTAGATGAAATTCAACAAACGAAAAGCACTTGCTACTAGATTTTATCACGCTAAATCCAAATACATGACACTTTTTCATTTGATTCCGCACCGGGTCGGCTGCTGCTCGATCGTCGTGTTTGTGTTGCCGGTCGCTTACCGGTGTCTGAAATTTCGGTACTCGTCGTTGTAACTGCACGACACTTCAGTCGGAGTGCGTAGAACTATTCTTCAGAGGTAAATATATCATTTTGGAGTGTAAATCAACACTGAAACATACATTTTGCAACTCTAATCACATACAGCTGCAGCTCTGACCCCCTTCCTTCTTTTTGGGGCTGTAAGACCATGTGTTCAGTAGAAATGATTAAAATTCGGTGTGAAGACTGTTAAACGGCGATCGCGAAATGTATTTCTTATCGAGTATTTTATATGGGTTTGTAAGATGTAACTCGCAAAATAAGAGTTCTTTGAACGAAAAGTTCATCCGATTTGCTCTATCATGTCACGTTTAGGTGCTAGAGATCATTTCTTGACGAAAATAAAGTGAAAATGATGAAATGGTCAATTAAATCGTAGAGAACGCTTCATATTAAAAAAATTGTAAAAGGAGTAGTACTTATACCACACATTTGGCGTCAAACTACACACAGTGTTGTGCAAGATACTCCCTAAATGTATGTAGATAAAGACACTAGGTACTGGCCGAATTTGTATGTTAAGATAAGATAAAGATACTCAATCGTAAAAGTATCTAAAGAGAAAGATACTTCACAAAGTATCTTAGATACTTTTTTAGATACTCGTCCAAAAAATGTCAGGTAAACAATTTAAAAACAGCACAAAAATTTCAATAGTAAATATAATACTCAGATGTCGTTTATTTGGCAAGTGTTCAAAGTCAGGGATTCAGTACTGTATAATCTTAAATGGCTACATTACCTTCGAAAGAAGGCAGTAACAGTATAATATTTGAAGACTTTCAAATTAAGTTGACGTTGAAAATTGTAACGAGAAATATGTAACGGACGTTACATCGTTACAAACGTCGGCAACGGTAACGCGTTACGTTACTGCTCGCGGGGATGTAACGCGTTACCGGTACTTAACGATTAACGCGGTACAGTATCACCGTTAAATCGTCATGATACTATCGAAACGATATCGATAGTTTTTTAGTGTCGAGGCTTCGATATTTTTCATTTCTGCAATTTGGAAACGATATTTCGATAATAATATCGAAATATTGAAAAAACCGAATGTTTGGGAATTTCGGTATTTTGAAGAATTTGTTTTTCTCAGGCTAAAAACTAGGACGGACGTCGACGCTGAGCTTTTGTCTCCGACGCTTGATGGAGCTGGTGGCATTGCTGGCATGCCATGGTATCGCGCGCTTTTTCCGAAGTGCTCAAATTGTACTTCTACTACACTGTTAAAAAAGTTGTGAAATTTCACATCAAAATCAGTTGTAAAATTGCAAACGTGGTTGGGAAATCTCATAACATTGGCAATTTTGCAATTAGTTGTTAAAATTCATAACGGTTTTCTGAAAATTCAAATCTGTCTTTTGAAAATTGGGAAACATTTGTAATTTTACAATTTGCGATTGTAAAATTGTGATCACTCTATCGAAAATGTGAGATTGGATTGTAATTTTCCGATTGCAGTTTGTAATTTTGCGAAGTAAAACCAAATGAAACAGGACCAGCACAAGTCCTCCATCAGGTTTACTACAGTACAACGAACCTCATCACCTATAAGCCCGTTGTGACTTTGGACCTTCATACGACGAAACAGCAACTGTACTTCAAAGAACTGCCGCCAGATGGCGTTGTGGTCAGCGCGTCTCATCCAAGAGCAATTATTTATATTTAACTAAAATTTGCACAAGATACTGACATGTATTTTTGCGAGGTATTATCTGTAACACAATGCTGTAGCTGGCTAAGCATTTGTTTTTGAGCAAAAAGTCACGCAAGTGCCCCAAATAATTGGTCTAATTCCAGCGCGCGCCGGTCCCCGCTACCTCTCCTTAGTTAGGTACAGCGCCGTTCGTAACCGATCAGTGGGGGGTGACTGTGACGCGCTCCCGCATTTTTCCGTGACTGTACCCTCAGGGATAACTAGCACTCCTTCAGCCCAATCAGCTGATCCCCAGATCGTTTGTGGTTCACCTACTCCATAATCATGGCGAATTACTATAATTTTAAAAACCTTGATGTTTTGAAAATTCACATTAACGTTTTTAATTTTTAGATCGCAGATTATGAAATTTCAAAACACGTTTGCAATTTTTTTTATAATTGTTTTAGTTTGTAATTTTACAAACATTGAATTGCGTAAAAAGTTGCCAACAAAATTCGTAAAATTACAATCGATTTTTTTAACAGTGTACTTTTTGGTTGTCGGTATTTCGGTACTTCGATATTTCGGTATTTAGATATTTCGATATTTTCGATATTTTGATACGATATCGATAACCGATACCGACAAGTTTCGATATTTCTTAAATATCGAAGTTCGATACAGAAATTTAAATATCGCACAGCCCTAACCTGAAGAGGCCAGAACCGCATCCCATGCTGACCTGTGATCTCTCGACACCAAGGACCAGTAACGAAACAAAATAAACGTTATTTTCTCTGCACTGCAAAAAATTATGACAGGAAAACTACAGATCGTCCTGCTAATTATTTTCCAGGAACTTCTGTTATTCGAATAACAGCATCGATGTAGTTTTAATGGTTAAAATTTGGTACAGGGAGCAATGTACAGGACCACTGTAAGGCAAAAGCGCGGACAAAACTGTCTACAGTGGAGCCGT